>NC_135863.1:9228032-9528032 GCF_031162955.1 Sander vitreus
AATAAAGAAACAAACATGCAAAGAGACAAAAAGAAAGGAGGAAAGAAAGAAAGAAGAAAAGAAAGAAAAGAAAGAAGCACCGAGGACTGCAAGGTACTCTGAGGCCTCTAATGAAGAAGGCAAATCACAGAGGCATGTTTGGCATCAGTAGGCCTACAGATGTGTTTTAAGAATGTAACAAACTGTGGTCACCATTTCAGGAAGCTGGGGCTGGTTGCCAAGCAACGGGTCACAAATGAGGTGAGCTCATTTTGTATGTTGGACATTTTTAGAGAAGCACCACCAAACTTTGTGTTATGTCTGACTATATACAGTACCTGATCACAACAACAAAGACAGCTCTAACGTAATGATTGTTGTGTTGTGAAACGATGTCTGTGTTATTATTTCTTGTGACCAGACAGACAGCTTTCTGTTGACACCTCCTTACAGAACCATAAGGTGAAGCGGTCTCATTTTGTCTTGGTTTTCCCTAAAAGTTGCTGGTCTGTTTGATGTGTGAAGTGTGACATGTCTTGACGTTGGCATGGTGGTTGGGCTGTGGTCTGGGGCTTCTACATACATAAACTGCTTTACAGGGAGAAGCTTACAGGTACGCAATGCATGCTGCAATTCAGACCAACAGTCACCAGAAGAACAAATCATACCATGACATTATAAAGAAAAGAGCTTCAGATCATAAAAAAAATTTTTGGTTTCATTTTGGTACAGGTGTTGTTAGCATCATAGCCATCCAACATCACTACCAGCTGATACAGCACAAGTTTGATACGTTTAGACGTTTTCTTTCACTTTATTTTCCTTCTTTTGTAATTCCTTTGTTACATTCCGCAAACAAACCTAATTAAAAGTATTCAAGAACAGTTACGTATAATATAACCACTAATCTCTCTATAAAAATACTTTTACTATTTCTGGAATTATCATAAAAAAGAAGACCTCTTAAACCTAGCACATCAGTACAAACTTGCGTTGTGCAACATGCAAGCATACCGAATATGTCCGACTAAGTTTGAGTTTTAAAGATGCAACAGACATCTTTATATAACTCATTCAATAAAAGACATAACATGTACCGTTGCTTGATTAAAGTCTACATAATAAACAGTAGGCTATTTGTATGTGGTGTGATTCAAGTTAGATATCCTCAAGGAGGAATTCAGACAGACATCTTGAGTGTAAATCTAATTAAAACCTTCACTTCAGTTTTCACTCTCTGGGCTGAATTACAGAAAGTGTATCTTATAGATTCAAATGATATATCTAGTTTTATTTGATAGTTTTCTTATTAACAACAAAATCCTTGAGAAGACCAAAACCCAGTGACTTCCCTTCACTGTCTGTGGCTCTTCAGTCCAAAGCCTATTACATTACTCCTACTAAAGATATACATCTTTATAAATGACTCACATGTATATAGTTCCATTAAAAAAAAGATACATAATTTCCTAAAACAGCTGGGCACTGTAGTTTTTAGTGAATGTTACTCAAATAGGAGTAAACAGTACATTTGCTGGGGACTATTTTCAGCGGTGGATTAATACACATTTGGGCTCTACTGAGTATTTCTGGCAACCGGATGGTGTATGTGGGATTAATTCAAAATAAACTACAGCGCCCATGCTTATTGTAATGAAGGAACATGTCAGTAACTGCAACCGTGTGTTTTATTGATTGTTTAAAAAAAATGTTATACAACAATAGAGCTCAGAAGAATAAGCTATATCAGGCTATATTTGTAACTAGGATCAATTCAGGGTTTGGTCTTCCTCTCTTGTACGTTTTTAATGCAGATTCATAAAACTCTGTGATACAAGCTTTTTTTTTTTTTTACATTTTCAACTCACATGGATGCATATTTCCATCCATCTAAAATTCACTTTACATTCTGTCTTAACACACAGTCGGACCTGATTCTTGGACCAAATGGTGTTTACCAATCCACCTAGTCCAATGTTCATAGGCATAAACACAGTTTGAAATCAACTGTAGGAATAAAAATAAGTTTTTAATCAATTGCGCTTTTGTGCCCAATCGTACCTGCACTAATCCTCAACTAAGAGTTTTTTATTCTGGACTTAAAACTGTCACAGCCCCCAAAACTTGCAAAACTTTGCAAAACTTGCAAACTTTTTGCATTAAGTTGTGTCCTAACTGTCCAAATCATTTCTGATTATTTATTGGTTTGGCATATACTGTTCTTCTATAAAGCACTTAGTAACTTTGTTTTAGAAGTGTTATACAAATAGAATATTAGTTTTAGTTGTGTGGACTTTATGAACGTGAAAGTTAATAAAAGTATTACACAACGTTTACTGCAGGGATCTTTATTTTGGTGAAAAATGGCCAGTGGACTGTAATATATCTAAAAAAATAAGTAACTTATACCTGTAGCCATTTCGTTTGTGGCACTCAAAAGCATCATAAATACATTTTAAAAACTCAACAACAATCTCTGCCAGACAAAACCGTTTCTGATATTTGAGAAGATCCACTGACGTCACTGTGACCAGTTTTCATTGAGAAACTACTCTTCAGATAGTGTTACTAGAGAGACTTGCTGTTAAATTAAAAATGTAAATTATGTATGCCTTGAGAAGTGCTAACAAAACCCCAGTCAACTCTGTCATATTGTGGTTTTGGCAGAAGTGAGATCAGCCAAGATCTCAAAACCTTGCTGCATCAAACAGGAACTTTCTGAACAGTTATGAGAAAAAAAACCCCCAAAGCTGTATGAGCTGACCCTTTAACACCACCACCACACTCCTCGGCAGTTATTTCTGTCTGTTACTTCACTGTGAGCTTGTCAGTCATATTTAAATGGACATTAGTGTACAAATAGCCTTCTCAGGTCAGGTGTTTCTTTGAGTGTGTTTAAAGGTGGAGTTAAAACACTGGCAGAAACATTTATCTGCACATTTTGGATATCTTCACCCTTAAGTCTACTAAATAAATATAAGAGACCTTTGGCTGCACGTTATGACTTCAACAATAGATTGCATGAGTTTGAGGACCACTCTGCATGAAGAGGAGGAAGTGTTGTGACAGAAACTACAGGCCTCCCATGTAGTCCACTTCCCCCTCTAACACCTCATCTCTGCCTCTTGTGAAACTCTAGAAACTTTGTACATGCTACCGGTTCTCTTCCTGCAACCGCCTGCTGCTCACAGTGTTTTCAGCACTATATGAGATAAATCTTGTAAACTGAGATTACACTACAGCTCAATAACTTCACGATATATTCAGGATAATGTATTTTCCTGCTTATGTTAACATGAACACCCTCATTGTATGTAATATGTATATTTTTGCGCTGTATAGTTTAAATATACATTTCACAAGTCCAAATCTACATTTTAATCTAAGATGTGACCATAAATCATGTAACACAACAATACAATTAATGTATTTGAGCTGCCTTGAGTCTCAATGAAAGGGCTTGTCCTGAAAAAGAGGAAACTCACCCTGCTGCTGCTGCTGTGAAGCAGCTGAATATCCCTGAAGAGATGGCCTTTTAAGAAATGCTATCACATCGTTCATCATGTCACAACTGACTTCAAAGTGTGAAATACCCTTTTATGGCTTAACAAATGGAGACTACTGAAATTAAATGCAATTCATTGAGAGCTGGTGTAACTTATACACACAGAAAACTGTCTTAAAAAGGCAGCATCAAGAGTGAAACTGTGTGAGATCACCTAATGTATGTGAAGATAAGATACATAAGCTCTAGTTTTAGGAGCGTATATGCTACAGCTGTCTGAAGTTGTGTGAGAGATAGCAAATTAAGGTGTGGTACCGTACCATCTTTCCAGCGGGCCTCCTCTCGTCCTCAGGTGTCCACTGTCCAGAGAGTGTGTTTATTTGTGTGATGTTAAAATCCACAGTCCTCAGACTGCAGCCATCACACAGCAGTCAGACAGTCAGAGCCAACAGCAGCCTGCGAGCTACTGCAACACTCCACTGCAACATTCAAAAAGCTACTTCCTCATACTCCCACAGATGTGTTAAACAAGAACTGGACGCACACACACACACACACACACACACACACACACACACACACACACACACACAGCTACTTCTGTATTTCTGTCATATTTAAAGTCATCAGAGCGAGGATGAAATAATGACCTAACGGGTTGATGACAGCGTCTGTGTCAGCAGCTATGAAGGTTTAATCGCACAATTAGTCAATCCAATTCATCTTGCCAGCAGGAGACAAGTTTTGATAGCATCAACAACTGCAAAGTGATAATTATCTGTTGCAAAATGATGGTGTTTCAGTTGAGAGCTGCCAGCTCCACCCAGGCTGTGGTTAGTGTCATCAGAGAGGCTGCTGTGCTTCAAAGGCCCATAATAACTGATGCAGGTTCACACATAGGTGGAGAGTACACTGTGCTGACAAGTGTGTGTGTGTGTGTGATGTCAAACTGTGTTGTTTTTACCGTTTCATGTCATTTTGAGTGAGAATGTTTATAAGTACATAAGGTCAGAACAGTCTTTTAAGGCTGCTTTTTGGGACACTTAATTTGAACATGAGGTTTCTTAGAGTATAACTCTTGTACATATAAATACAAGTCATTACTGTAACAAGTTTTTGGTTGAATGTTTTTGTGTTTTGTCATATTTATGTTTTTGTCAAGCATGTGAAATAATGTTTGAATTGAAATGAAGACAGTACATGTAAAGAGGGTAGAATAGAGCATAATGCTAAAGACATTACAGGTACACAGCCACATATACCGTACATGTACCGTACATGTACACACACAGTATCCATACACACCAACTGACCCTGAAGTCCGATCGACGAGGGATGTCTCAGCCTCATTCAGACAAAAGGAAGAAGTTCTTGCTTCATCTTTTCCATGAATACTGTCAGATCCAGAAATAGATCACTGATGATCTCAACCTCTGGATGCTGAAGTGTGTTATTTTAGCACAAGTAAGTTGAGGACAGAAAAGCTCAACTGACAAAATCCCATTTCTTAGAATCAACAATGCGTCATGTTTAATCAATTTAATATTTCCTTTTAAAAAGATGTACATGGGGGACAAACAGATTCATTTTCTATAGTATTGAACAACATACAGTACATGTCATGTTATAATTATCATGTGACAAAACAAAACAACAATTACCGGTACTGTCCCTCTTATTTACTCAGATAAAACAGGCTCACTTCTCAGTGTGAACCATTATTATAGGCACAGGTAGATACAGAGAAAACAAAATGCCTTTCAGACACTAAAACAAGAACTATCTTCTGAAACTTTATGTGCAACTGATAAATGATACAAATGGTGTGTTCAATAATGAAAAACTGCGGGGGTGAAGTTAGCTGTACACTGATGGCATACAAATGATCTGCACAAAAACTTTAAATTAAATAATGTTTCTACGCCCTCACGTGGATGGATTAGCAGACTGTTTGACTTTTTTGAGGCCCTACACACCATCCGAGTACCGAACATTTGTTGAGGCGTTCCCAAAACCTAAATGTTTGTTTATGCCGCCCAAATAAGTTATTTTTATAGTCCTAAAATGGTTAAGATGTTAAGAGCGCTGGGAAATGCCAATATCTGTACAGTGCCCTTTCAGAATTTGCTACAGTATTTGACATAATTCTAAAATTTGCATGGTGATTTTGAGGCACTACTGGCCACGTTAACCAAGTCAGATAGGGTACATTAAAAGCTTATATTCTGATAGAAATGAACAAAGGAACCCAAAGAGGATGGCTGGTGGGTCAGGGGTCCAGCTCTGCAGATTGGTATTGTTACAACAGGCTCAAATTGATTTCTGAATAATTAAAAGCACAATTGTTAAAATGATAACAATTACAACAACAGTGAACTAATAGCACCAATCCAAACCAAAGCACCACAATAAAACAAAACAAAAGAAACAACATTGCAGCTAATCCCCATAAAGACAAACTGTAGCTTTGTCTCTTTACAATGAAATTATGTGACATGTAGTGTTACACAGAGCTGCTTTCAGCGCTGATCAGTGTGAATGTTTGTGAAGACACCGGCCACAGCAGAGCACAGTGGACGTCACAGTGATGACTGATCTCGTTTCTAAAAGTATTCAGGATGGAGAAACAGCTGAAACTGCATTTTTTTTTAAAATATGTGTCAATAAAAAAATCTTCAATGAAATCAGCACTACACAAATGCACGTTTCCTGTACGATAGCTGGGAATCTGTGACCTTTAGGGTGACATAGTCCCATCACTTTAGAAGGACAATAGCTGACAGTGGTTTGCACAGTGATTTTGGGCTTTTTGAGAATTCAGCGCACAGCTTTACACTGACTGTGTCGATTCAATTAAGCAACTATAATCAATATTTATATAATACCAATGTATGAAATGAGAATGTGAAAGGGGTCCCTCATAGTGATGAACTTGAAGAAAATTATCACCTGAATCTGCAGCTCCCCTTGAATTAATGGCACTTTATAGTGAGTTTCTCATTGTTTAGCTGTTCAGCCCACAACTTTACAGTTTTTGGTTCACTCTCATCGCTCTCACTGAGTCATTTTCAGCTGCAGCAGGCAGCTGTTTTCAATGAAAAAGCTCTAAGAAAAATCACTGTACACTACCTGCTTAGCAGCAAACGACAGACAGAGAATAGTAGGTGAACATAGTGGAGCATTTAGCGGCTAAAGAGACAGATATTTCCATCAGGAGTTGGTAGAGACCAAAACAGAGCACAAAGAGAGTGAATATTTACTTATATTCATCAGGTGGACACAAACATGACTCCAAATGAATGTTGCTCTGTAACTGCGGGATGTGTAGGCAATTGTTTGCTAACAAGTTCAACAACTCAACAACTTAAAACAACTTGTTTCTACTGCCCCCACATGGTCAAACAAAATCAGCTATTATCACACTGGAAGATTAGTTTAAATGATAATTCTCTAATTTAGAATAATCTGTGGCAGAAATCTTTCCACAGCAGGCTTAATGATGGTTTCCGACTACATCAGATACATCAGATCATTGCCACAAAGAAATCAGATTTTATGGTTGTGTAAATCCATCCTCAGATTAGCACTCCTACTATAAAATGCTATTTGAAAGCAGTGTGGTCAGAGGTCTTCACTCCTCCTTACTGGGCCTGTTCCTGCTGGCAGAGCTGACTCAACTGTGTCTCACTGTGCTCGGAGTTTCCACTCACAGTAAAAGTTACTAGCACTGTCGATTGAGTGGTAACATGTGGCGGCAAAAAATAAAATAAAATGAACAGCAAGGCCCTGCGCTGAGGGATTTTCAGATAATGACACTGAGCCGAGCTGCCGCAGCCACTAAAAAAAAAAAATGCTATAATCTAAAAATGTCCTGGTTGGTCAGCACTGGCTTTGCTCACATCACTAAGTGTCTCTATGTGTCCTGTGCAGCATGAAGCTCTGCTTTACTGTAGAGGTGATAACATTTAAGCAAACTAACCAAAATGGCAAGACTACGGCAGGTTCACTGCAGTGAGACATTTATAGCTTCCATAGAGACATCAAGTCAAAACAAACATAAAATACACAAGACTGATCTGACTGCTGACACTTTGTGCAAATCAAACTCTGCTCATACTTCAGCTGAATAACAGCGAGGACTTGATGAATACGTTGATCCGGAACAAAGCAATGGCATAAAAACAATGTGGTCAAGTAACAACTATTAGATAACATAGAAACAAATCTTTCATTTTATAGCATAAGATATTCCTTTTCATGGGCGAAGATATCTAGCAAATCATTTTCTTTACAAAGTGGATTTTTTTAATTCGTAACTAAACAAATATCACCTGTTAACATACAGGTTTAAGAGAGTACTGCGCCCAGCCCTGCGGCCAAAGAGAAATATAGTAGCACCAAAATATTACAACAGAGGGATCATTAGAAAGACAGGCGATGGAGGGAAGTTACTCTCTCCCTCTCTCTGTCTCTCCAGGTTTCTGCAGCCCTCCCTCCAGTGGAATGTAAAACTCAGCTCAGGCTGTTATGGCCCAGCTCGGCCCGGAGAGGCGTCTGGTTTGTGCTGGATTCTGGCTGGAAAAAAGGTCCCTCTTTACAGTAACAGGACCAGGTGTCAGTCCGACAGCATTCCAGCTCGATCTCTCACTCCTCTGATAGAGGTAGTGTGAGGGCTGCTGTTACAAGGCTCAGTGGGAGGGTTTCAGGCTTACTGTGAGTGTGTACAGGACCCAGAGATTGGATGCTGTGAGCTTCACGGTGTCAGGTCAGTGCCCCTGGCAGGTCTTGCAGCACATTTGTCTGAAATATGGCCTGCTGCAGAACTTGAACCTGAGCACCAGGGGGCAGTAGGCCACAGTGTTCACATCTTTACACTCTGCAGGAAAGACAAACATGAAGCAGCCTGATCAATGCATTACAATGATCTTTTTAGAAACTGTACAGGATTTCAATCAAAATACCAAGAATAGTATCATTTTTATGCACCTTTATTGTTCAGACTTATACGACTTGTATGGAATGACATAAATCCTCCCGGCATTTGGCCTGTGGATTAAATGATTAATTAATTAATTAACTTCTTGATGCTTGAGAAAATCAGATATGCCACATTTTGTATATAAAATGTAATGCAATGCAATAAAAAAAGTTTTATTATTTGTACGTACACTATAGATAATGTATGTAGAAGTCCATTGGAGTTGGGTTACAAATGTTTAAACATATTAATTTGTATATTTAAAAAATGTATATCAACTGTAAACAATGAGAAAAGGCTGACTACCGAATGAGTCACTGATATCTGATTACACAGATACCTTTCACAAGCTACACTGGCAGCTCAGACATTTATATTTACTACATTTTGAGTGAGACATTTTTAATTTAAATTTGATTTGATGACATCCAGTTCATAATAATTGAAATGTTTAACAAATCTGTGGATTTTAAAATCGTATTCTCAATTAGCACGACATCTTGTTCCATTGCAAACTCTTAGTGGGAAATGGTTCTATAATGTTATTTCTGTGACACATGAGGAGGAGCAATGATTTGACCCCTTACCTTCGGGGTTGTCTGTACTGATGGGCAGATTGAGGTCACATTTGCTCTTGCACTGCTGCATGCTCGCTGGCCGCTGATGTTCAAGACACTCATTGGACGGCTGGCGGGAGGGGGTCAGACACTGCACCGAACGCATCTCCTGACCCAGACCACACCTGGCAGAACACTAAGACAATGGGGATTGTATTTAAGTACAAAACGGACACTGAGTTGTATAAAGTCCCAGTACAACCAGGAAGAGGAACAAGAATAAACCAAAAGCCTATAGTACCTCTCCCCAGGGACCCGTCACCCACTGAGGGGGAGGGCAGCGCTGTAGGTTACAGCGTACCCTGGAGGTGGGCCGGCCATGTTTAGGGCACTTGGACTCTGGTAGGTCGTCACCGCTCTCCCCGCTCTTACACAAGACCACACGGTGCCTGTAGCCAGGACCACAGCTGGGCGTACACTGCGGACAGAGGGAGAGATTAAGCAAGAGAGAGAAAAAACATCAGGTGGGAGGGCAGGGAGATGGAGGCGATGGGAGGGTGCAGCAGGGGGTCACTGCGGTCATAAGAATGCAAAAAGAAATCTTCTTAATCCACTCAGCAGAGGGCAGCAGCTGTATAGGAAAGTCAAGAGCCGGCTTAGTTCCCGTAAATCAGCTGGACATAATTCCTCTTGTGAGTGTGCCATTGCTACATTACACAAGACGTCAAAGAATAGTTGAACACTGCAGCACTTCTGACACCATTTAACTTGGTTTTAATTCATCCTTAACTGTGACAACAGAGTTTAGATGCAGGAACAAAGTGAGATATGAGAAGATTAAGTTTTCAGGCCTGTTGTAAAAAGTCCTTTAAGTACAGTTTACATGTCTGCAAGGACATAGGAGACACTCAAACTACGGGTCAGAATTAAAGGTTCCCACATGACGTGTAGAAGTGTAACAATATGTATTCATGACTTCAACAACATGTTTAGAGTGATGTATTTGTCTGCTCCGTGCCTCTATTGTGTATTTCATGGTTTAAGTTCTCTTACTTTCTCCTGGCAGATGTTTGGGTTTCTTAGGTTCAAGTGGAAAATAAACTATTGCTCCATCTGTAAGGAATTCTGTACAATGTATTGGTAAAAATTCAGCTGAGTTTACTGAAAAACAGAAACCACATGCAAGATGGGAGACCTCTGATGTCTGCCTACCTCGGACCAGTCCAGGGCCAGCCACTCAGGGGGGCAGCTGTGGTTGCTGCAGGGCTCAGTGGGGGAAGGGCGTTGGGTTGTACACGCTGAGTCGTCCAGGACCTTCTCCTCCGTCACAGAGATCCTCCTTTTACATAACACCTCCCGTGTCCGCAGGCCACCGTTACAGCTGCGACTGCACTCTGACCACTCTCCTGTCCACCAACTAGCAGCAGAGAAGGGCCTTTTTTGTTTGCATTACATAATATAGTGTAGACATCATACTGTACAAACAGGAATTACAGGTAAAAATAGGAAAGCCCACCAACACACATACAAAATTGGTAAACAGCATTACAGTTAAAATACACACACACACACACACACACACACACACACACACACACACACACACACACACACACGTATATGTGAACAAAAAAGTATATAACATTAATTACACAGAATATACAGAACTCTGACATCCAATGCCTCCAAACCTGAATTAGGATAAAACATTTGTCTTTTGTATTCCATATGAAGAAAATCTTATCAACAAGAGACTACTCACGATGGAGAGCACGGCTCAGTATTGCAGGTTCTCCTCTTCTCTTTGGGTTTGTTCTTCTTGTCACAGAAGTGGTTGTAGACGACTGAATGATCTGCCTGCTTCCTACACACCACCTGCTGTGTCTGCACACCTGACCACAGTTGAAACAACACGAGACAAACAAAAAGAACATTACAACGGGCCACGGGAAAAATAGCATTCATTCATCGCAACATTTTCATTTATTTTTAAAGATCATTTTAGGGTATTTTAGCGCTTTATTTCCGACAGGACAGCTTAGACTTGAAATGGGAGAGAGTGGGGTATTGACATGCAGCAAAGGGCCGCAGGTTGGAGTTGAACTCGTGGCCACTGTGTTGAGGACTAAGCCTCTTTATATGGAAGCACACTCTACCAGGTGAGCTACCCAGGCGCCCACATCGCAACATTTTCAAAAAGAATACATTTAGGAGTTCAAACATTTTTTGCAGTTAACTGGCAGCCACAATAAATGTTCCCCCCAAACATCCCCCAAATGAGCTCCTAATGTTCAGCAATAAGCATCACAAAAATGGGGAGAAACAATGTCTGGTATTTACTGATTTCATTTTCATCTATTTTTATATTATGCTCATTTGATCAACAGAACAAAAGCTCTGTAAATGAGCCAGTAAATAAAATGCACATTTTCATCTGTTGCCCCTGGCCAGATAAAACGTATCATAGACATATCTTACAAAATGTATGTACACAACATAACAAATATGCACAAAATAGTTCAGCATATCTGTTGTATCTATGATTTTTAATGGCATCCTAGCTTTCGTGTAGTGCCAGAGACTGGTTGTCTTGGTGATGATGTAAAACTGTCATCTATAACAAGGTGACAACATTTTAGGTGCTGACTTACAGGGCATTCAGACCAAAAAAAGTGATCCGGCAATTTGCCACAGGGTTGTACGCCAGGGGGAGTGTCAATGAAACGGCCCATTTGTTTGACGTCCTGTTGTGTTCTTAAACCAACACAACAAAGCACAAGTAGACTTTATATTTCCCAATTACTTTTTTCCTTTGGATCGTTTATAGATAGCTACGTTTCCAACCGCACTTGAAGGCAGCTTTATTTCACAGGAGAGAATATAAAGGGACGAGTGAGACATAGAGAGTGCTTTGTTGTTGCAGGAAACATTCAGCTATTACAGTGTTTGTGTTTCATTTTTTTTTTTTAAACGTTCTTTTGGCAGCGATAAAGGCAGTGACGTTTCCTGTTTACTGTATGAGATTCTCACACCGGCTCATACCATAGCTCAAAAGTCTAATTGCCGTTTACTTGATTGGCCACCGCAGCGTGAAGTGGGGTTGCGTTTCTCCAAAAGTTGAGTCGGTCTGCGACCCCCGCCGCAGCCTAAACATACTAACCCCATTCAAAATGAATGGAAGGCCTGTGTTTTTGCCGGACCATCGGATGGCTGACACAGGCTGTCTGAATGCAGCCTTAAAGGCACACTATGCAAGATTTGTACCTTAATATAACAGCTTCGAAGTCATTTTGAAGGTAAACAAACTCGTAGTAGGAGAATTATCCCGATAGCAAAGCAGGGGGGGACGCCACTGGCCTAACCAGCAATGCAGGTTTGGGAGGCGGTGCCCCACCAAAATCTCGCGAAAATCACAAATTGCTTTACTACTATCGGTTCTGCAAACATCCGCTACACCCGCCAGAACCTTTTGGACATCGGTGACCAGCACCAGGTATCTATTTCGAGTGTCTTTCATTATATGCACAACATCCCAGAGTGGTATTTATGACAGTTTATGAACGTTAAATACAAGTACTACACAGCGACTCTAGGGGTAGCTGTTTGACAATAAACGTAAACTGCATAGTATACCTTTAAGGTCCTTCTAGAGCTGCAGCGAGATGCTCACAAAATTCTAACAATGTCCTAATCTTATAAACTGCTGCTGCATGTTACGCATACAGAAAAACATCAACTAAGGATCCAACCTAATGGCTCCATGTCTGAAATTATTTCATAAAAGAACAAAAGTATCCCCATTTTTTTTTTAAATTGCCACTACCTCTCTAAATGTTCACCCCCCATGTTCACATCCTCCTCTCCACACTATGCCAAGTGAAAGGATTTATTTCTCAGAGGAGAAAATTTGCCCTTATCAGGTAAAGCAGCATGGATCATTAACTTACACAGGCCAGAGAGGAAAAGGGAGATTGGCTATGTGTAATATCTCCAAAGTCTCAGAGCCTGTGAACTGCTCAAACGCCTCAACATAGACTCCACAAACACTCTAGTCCCAAGACAAAAGTTTACCAAATAGACGTTTAAGCCATTTAATCCTTAACCTTTATGTGACATCTGCCCCAAGTGAGTGGGCTCAATCACGATGCAGGTACATACATCTGTTCACACAATCACATCATAAAGAATTTTGCAAACAAAACCATGTCCCCACAAGGTAAACCATTATATTTTAGGGCTAGGACTTGACTTAGGTTAGGGTTAACATTGAGGTTAGGCATGTAGTGGTTATGTTAAAGCTTAGGGTTAGTCTCCAGGAAATGAATGTATGTCAATGCAACGTCCTCCTAACAGTTTGCTTTGTGTGTGTGTGTGTGTGTGTGTGTGTGTGTGTATGCGCGTGTGTGTGTACCTCCTGCGCAGAGAGCTGAGCAGCGTGACCAGGAGTTGTAGTGCCAGGCAAAGCCAGTCAGAGGTTCCCTGTTCAGTGGGGGGTTGAAGCGATAGTGGATCCCTGGGTTCTCCTCTCGCACAAGCACCTAAACATACAATCCAAACATTTAACACTACATGTGTTATGGGTTTGGCTTGTTGTTCTGTGTTTTGTTTTATTGTGGTTTTCTGTTTTGTGTTTTTGCCCTGTTTCCTGTTTTATTTTGACGGTCTGGTTTTCTGTCTTGTCTTGTCTTATTTTACTTCCTGTGTTTTCCCTTCCTTGCGATTGCCCTATGTGTCACCTGTTTCCCAGCCTTGTGTCACCTGTCTTGTGTTTCCTCGTTACCCTGTTTATTTAGTCTTTGTCATCCCCCTGTCTGGTGTCAGATCATTTTGTGTTAGTTCTTGTCAGTTTGTTCCTGTCAGCATGTTTCGCTCTTGTGCCTGCAGTCTGAATCTCCCTACGGTCTTTTGTTTCTGTACGTTGTTTTCGCTATTAGTTTGTTCCAGTCTCTGTTTTGGTTATCAGCCTTTTCCTCGTGTTTTTTGTCATTATTCTTGGACATTAGTTTTGCCTGCTTCTTTTGACTCCTTGTGTTTTTGCCTGCTGGATTTTTGGACTCTTTGTTTGTATTGACTCTTCGTTTAAATAAATCCTCAAGCTCAAACGTTTTCCTGCCTGGTCTCCTGTATTTGGGTCCACTTTTTCCCTGCGGCACATAACAACATAATGATGAAACTTTTGACATGTTTTTTAAAGACCTGTTTTGGGATTTCTTTCCAATTCTGAGTAAAAAGCAACATGCACACCACTTGCTTTGTCTCCTTTGTGGTGCAGGGAATTATTTCCCCCGAAGATCCATTTCCAAATGTGCATTTGTGTCTTGAGAAAGGTCCCTGACCGAAACGTTGACCGACCAAATAAAGCAATGCAGAGGTGACAAGTGTGCGTGATTTCTTTCCTTTTGCTTTGGAAATATTTCTGTCCATTCTTACCATGACAGTCAGGGTTATGTTTGTTGGCCCCAGAGCTTCAAGAGTTTCTGGTCCATCAGTGGGCCGCCTGTAGTGGAAGGTGGTACCGGCAACATCAAACCTGCGTGGCGTGTCAATGGTCAGCTTCCCATTGATAAAGTACTGATCCCCTTTACTCTTCAGCACTGGGACACAGGAGAAGGAGAGGGAGGTAGAAGGAGAACAGTAAAGTAGAAGGAAGAAATGAATACAAATGCATCTAAAGCATCACCATAAGAAGATTCCTGAATAATGTATTACAGAGTTAGATCAAAATAAGCTTTGTCTCAGAGATCATCACTGTGAAGTTTTTAGGCTACTGGAGCTAGCACAAACACTGGAAGCAGGAACAGTTATCCTGCATCTAAAGTAAAAATAAAATAAAAAATACACCGTCAAACAGCTCCAAAACTGTCTTAGTTACATGTTGCATCTTGTTAGCTAGCAAGCTAGTCGCAAATACATCTAAGTTTCAACTCGGTGTGTTGTTTAGAGTTATGAAAATATGCAAAGACAGCGACTTTACTGTAAGGACAGAAGACCCTGCAGCTTTTGTTAAGTATAATTTGCTTTTCCTACAAATGTTGAATACAAACATAATTATATAACTTTGGAGTTGGTTGAATGAACTTTTGACAAGCTAAGCTAACTGCTTCCCCATGCATCCAGGGATGAAGCTAAGCAGCATTCACGCAATGTTAGCAGATTTATAAGAACAGGAAAACCTTCAGGCATTGTTCCAACATATTTCCTCCCACTGCAAGCCTTGAAGTCACATTATTTAAATTGGCCAAATTAGCTTGTTTTGTTATAGAGATTTGCAGTTTAGTGCTAATTTGCAGCCTTTTTAGCAGGTAGCTTATATCACAGGTTTCTTTAATTACAATAATTCTTCCAGTTCAAAGGCCTGGTATGGTGCATGCTGGGCCACTGCCTTACTGGGACACACAGATGAAACAGTCCAATAATTAATGTTTTTAGTGACACCTGTGTTCTTCCTGCATGTAAAAATGACTGCTGTAAAAAAAAGGCCTACTCAATTCATAGATTTTAAACTGATAGTAAAAAGCCTTTTAACAGCAGATAATTGATTTGCCGTGGTAGGAAACAGTAGCAGGTGTTACTAATACGTTTTATTAGTGTGCCAATAAATCATGACAGCAGGATCCTGAAACTGAAGCACCTGAATGGCAATCAGCTATCATTATGTTATTAGCAACACCTGGGCTTTTCCTGCGATAACTCAAAAAATCTAGTGTTTTTTGGCCTGTTGGATAGAGAGATATTAAACTGATATGGTCTTCTCATCAAACTCTTGGTAAGATAACTCATTACTTATCATTTTTATTGTTTATATTTTGTTTATTTAGACTCTATATAGTTGCACTCTTTCCCACTTTGTATTGCAACTGCTGCACAACAACTTCCCTTGGGATAAATAAAGTTTTATCTTATCTTATAAAAACAACACAAAAAAACAACACTACCAGTTAATACATTAATAGCTTTGTGCTTCCTGTTATAAATTTCATATTTTATTTAACTATTTACTTTGACAGGCAGTTACACTTAACATTAGCTTGAATATAATCTTACCCAGGTAGTTGAGGGAGATGTTGAGCTCTTGTATGTGGATGAACACTGATCCTTTAGGAATTCTGACCACTTCTTCATAACCTGAGACACACAAAGTCAAAAAAAGTAGTAAGCAGTGTTTAGCTCTGTGTTTAGCACTGTGGGATGTCGATGGACTAAGCAGAGGCTTCAGATTCCAGCTGCATTCCTGGGCAGCCTGCCTCAGCTACTCAGCTCTTTGCTAGAGAGCGTGAACTGCGCCAAGGGCCGGCTTCTCCTCTCTTCTTTTTTTTCTATTTCTGCCATCTGTTTTGGTCTCTTGTCCTCTTTCGTTTTACACTCATCTCACCTCCGCTCAGCCACTGCAGCCCTGTAAATAACTCAAGCCTCACTAGAGGAAGAAGGAATAGGAAAAAAATGAAGGAATTAAATAAATCCTTCCAGCGCTTTGACCACAAGAGGAAAGGAGAGGTTTGGCTCGTGACCTCCATGTGGAGCTCTGTGAGGTGGGACTGACCCTGCTCTGGTATTCTAGATGGAAGCGTTGAAGATTAGAGGGACAGAGTTTGAGGGTCTTGGCAAATGTGCGAGAAAAGTGTGTACCTCGGTTAACATTCAAGAACCTGTGTAACCCCTCACCGCCTACCAGAGTCACAGGCTGGGCAGATCGAAATAGACTTTAAGGGACATTATTGCATTTAAGCTGAGAGCACAGAGCAATGATTAAATAACATAGCATCTTTAAAAAAACCTCAACTTTCACTTTTCTGGGATGTAAGGAACTCCATTAGTCATTTATGTCATTTCCCCCCTGTTTAACAAGGTATGTTCAATGGTTTGGCCTAATCCCAGACCATATTTAAATCACTTGAACAGAATGGAGAAGCACTGACTAAAGGCTTTAGAACTTCAGAAGAATCGTAAGCTTGTTATAGACATGACTAAGTGATTCTGCCAGTTATGAATCTTTCTGTGTCCAGAATAAGCCTCCAATCCCGGCCTTTGAGTTTGGTTAGAGATGAGACATGTGGTACTGTAGTTGTGATTAAGTCAACTGAGTTTAGACTTTTAACTCAAGTTAACTCAGTTTACTTAGGTTTTATTTGGTAAAAAGGCATTTGGGAAATCTACATTAGATGGCAAAAAGTATGTGGACACTACTTTCTAATACCTTGAACCCTGACTTGAGAGCCAGGCCTTATCGCACAACATCAGTGCCCGACCTCACTATCTTGAAGCCGAATGGGAACAAATCCCTGCAGCAAGTTCCAAAGTCTTGTAGAAAACCCTCCCAGAAGCTGTTATAGCAGTATATAAATACCCATGGTTTTGGAATTAGGTATTTAACATATGGGTGTGATATTCAGCGTCCACAAACTTGTGGCCATATTTTGGTGCCAAAACAAAAAATGCATATTGTATGTTGGGATGTCTGTACGCGAAAAAAAGCATAAACTCAAAAATTACATAATTGATGTATTGCTTGCACTGGTGGTGCCCAACTACTGCAATGCATTCTGGGACTGCAGCTCATTAAAGGAGCACTCCACTGTCTTCTGTGGCCCTGGTGAGAGGTTTCTAAACTATTTCTGAAACATTACAAAATAATTCTGATGATGATGTGATAGGCTTGGAGACTACACATATTTAACAAGAAGCTTGCGTTACAAACTGCAGGCGTGGAGTTAGAAAGACATGAGCCTTTACCACACGCTGAATGGTGTTTTAAGCCCCCAACGTCGACTTCAAGGCAGCGCTGTGATTGTCGACTTCAAGGCACTTAAGCCCCACCATTGCCTAATCCTAGTGCCTTCCAGGCAGCGTTGCCTGGAAGACCACGTTGGGGGCTTAAAACACCAAACACCTTAACACGCACTAGTTGTATTTAATAGGAGCCGGCATTTCTTTTGTAGTACGACCCATACTAGGAAATAAACATCAAGAAAATCTAAACCTCTGCTTCATCACTTTTGACAATTCTTTTAATTGGTCTCTTGCAATTCCCGCAACCTTTATGGAAGTGCGATACTAAATCCCTGGAGCACCACTTTAAAAATAGCACTGACCGTGGATACCATCCCCAGATCAGAAACACACAACTACACAACCTACACTTCAATTTCAGTTTTACGAACGGATTTCTTTAGGCCAACGATAATGTCAGATATTTTGAGGGTAGTTGAGACCTCAGATGGGGTTGACAGGCTGGCCTGGTCACTGTGGTGAAGAGCACAGCTGCCTGCTCAGGGTGCGTCCCCTCTGAGGAATCCTGGAAGGGGGTGAGTGGTGTTGACAGTTGGGTGAGAAACTGAAGTTGGTGTTGCAAGGAGAAATGTAACCCAGAATAGATCCAAAAGCAGCTGGACCTCAAGCCACACTGGTCGGACCTCACCTAAATCTGTCTGCCACGTGTCCCTGGGTAGCTGGTGGATAAATGTGTGTGTGTGTGTGTGTGTGTTATATATATATATATATATATATATATATATATATATATATATATATATATATATATATATATATATATATATATATAGCTTTTATTTATAGGCCCAAACGTGTGGCAGACATTTTTCTGTTAAACTTGGTAGCTTCCTTTCCCTATAAAACATACTTGCCGTGAACCTTAAGGGTCGATTCTGGGCCCTATTCTAATCTCTATGTATATGCTTCCGCTTCATGTCATGTAATTAGTAGACATAATATACACTCTTGAACAAAATCTTAAGACCGGGGGAAACATTGCAAGTTTTCCACATTTCGCGCTAGTGGATCATAACCGGGTTGTAAGTACTGCTTCAAAATGCCAAAAGAAGAAACAGGAGCAAGAGACAAAAAAATAGAGAGTAGGCAATTTATTGAAAACTGCATTTAAACTTAAACAGGCTGTTCATCTGCTGATCAAAAGTTTAAGAACATAGGCATAAAAAGGTAAAATCTGCACAAAAATATGGCTTTTGTGTCATTGTTCTTCAGGCAGTCACACTGTCATGATCTCCTGATGGCAAAGGCAAAAAGGCTTTCTCTCTTTGAACGTGGCAGGATTGTTGAGCTGCACAAGCAAGGCCTCTCGCAACGCGCCATCGCTTCCAAGGTTGGACGCAGTAAGACAGTCATTTTACATTTCTTAAAAGATCCTGAGAGTTATGGGACAAAAACGTCAAGTGGTAGACCCAAAAAAATTTCACCTGCACTGAGCCGCAGGATCCGACGGGTTGTCCGTGAAGACACAGGTCGATCCTCGACCCAAATTAAGGCCTTTACTGGTGCTTACTGTAGCCCAATAACCATAAGACGTCATCTGCGAGAGAAGGGAGTGGGATCTCCTTCTCATGCCAGTAGCGTAATCGGAGATGTTTTCTACGCGGCACAGTGGAGGAGGCTCCATCATGATTTGGGGTGCTTTTTCCTTCAATGGGAAAATGGAACTTCAGGTTGTCCAGGGGCGTCAAACGGCGACTGGCTATGTGGACATGTTGCAGCGGGCATCCCTCTTGACTGAGGGCCCCCGTCTGTGCGGTAATGACTGGGTCTTTCAACAGGACAACGCTGCAATTCACAACGCCCGCCTGACGAAGGACTTCTTCCAGGAGAATAGCGTTGCTCTTTTGGACCATCCTGTGTGTTCCCCTGATCTTAATCCCATTGAGAACATTTGGGGATGGATGGCAAGGGAAGTTTACAAAAACGGACGTCAGTTCCAGACCGTGGATGCCCTTCGTGAAGCCATCTTCACCACATGGAGCAACGTTCCCAGAAGCCTCCTGGGAACAGTTGCATCAAGCATGCCGAAACGAGTGTTTGAAGTGATCAACAAGAACGGTGGGGCTACTCACTACTGAGTCCTTTTTTGACACTTTTAGTTCTGTTGTGGGTTTATTTTTGGGCTATGGTCTTAAACTTTTGATCAGCTGATGAACAGCCTGTTTAAGTTTAAATGCAGTTTTCAATAAATTGCCTACTCTCTATTTTTTTGTCTCTTGCTCCTGTTTCTTCTTTTGGCATTTTGAAGCAGTACTTACAACCCGGTTATGATCCACTAGCGCGAAATGTGGAAAACTTGCAATGTTTCCCCCGGTCTTAAGATTTTGTTCAAGAGTGTATTGTTTCATTTGTATGCAGATGATACACAATTATATCTGCTGATGAAGTTACAAGGCCTTCCAAGAACACTACGCAGGAATTAATTGATTGTAATATAACATACAAATAAAAATTGTGTCCCCTGTGGTCATGAAGAAACTGCTTAATGTAGACAAAGGGTAAGACTAGAAACTGTTACTATCTGTAATGCCAACTTTAAATCTGGGCTACATTTACTATAAACTGTTGAATATACACATCATTTATCCAAGTCCAGCAGGTGCTGAAATAAATGATTCTCCTGCAGCTTCAGGGAGTTTTGTTGGCTTTCTTGAATAAATAAGTAGGCTGCTGTAGACAGTTTGCATGTGAACAGACAATTATGTGATATATTTTGAATGTCTGAGGTATCCTAACTCACATTGCAAGTCAACTTTCCAAGAGGCATTTACAGTCCAGAGTATCAGAATCCAAATGTTGCATGTGCACATTTTCTTATGGTAAATGCCTCACGTTAACTTATCTGGTTGTCAGGAGAGCAGAGATTTTTCCAAATCCACTTTAAACCACCCCCTCCCCTCTCACAGAGGGGTCTCACAGGAAATGTATGAGATGCTTGAGTGTTTTAGTTCTGTACCTCCTTCAGGCAGCGAGTCATTGAAGAGTCCCTCCACAGACATACACCTGCTCCCGTCACCCCCACAAATCCGGCAGCGGTCCTCGCGAACGTCTGAGCCGAGGACTCGATCACAGCCTACGTGCTGCGAGAAGAGAGAAACCAGTAAGCTGCAGGGTCACTCAGGGTCAAGGGGCACAATCAGTAAGTCGAGAGGTGTCAGAGGCCGCGCTGAGGGATTACCTCTAATGTCTTCCAGACCACTTTTCCAAAACACAGAAATATCAGATGCTCAGTCCAGATGTGTTTTCTGATCCTGTGCAGACATAATGCTCTTAGGTTGCTAAACTCCTAGCTGTCGACATAAATAAGTTTCATGATGAGTGAAGCAGGTGGTTTTACTCAACCTCTTTAACAGTTAACCACACCTAAACAGTGTAGAGAATGAATGGCAACTGCTCTCACACTCATATATCCATTTGGCAGTGGCTTATTGTAGAGAGGGATAATGAGGCTTAAGTTTATTATTACTTTTACACTGATTAGATCACAGTTCAAAACTAAATCCAGAGTTGAAACTATGATTCACCCCATGGTTATCTGGTGGCTTTATATTGTGGGTAGTGGTGAGTTATTAAAGGTTTAAATGATTTAGGTCGAGACTAGCAGGAGGCCCTTTGTGTCTACATGAAGGCAGTGTTTCCCAGAGCTCATTGGGATAGAACAATACAGCATATATATAAAACGGGTTGTGGTGCTGAAATATCAGGAGAAGTGAGATGGCACATTGCAGCTTTAAAAGTGAACTTTCACACCACAATTAATTATCAATTCATGAACGAAAAGCGGACGGCAGGGGCGTTTCTAGGACTTGAGTAGATTCAGGGCTTAGCCTGGACCCATTTAAATAAATGCAATGCAAAACAGCGATTGGCTCGCCCAGCTTGTTAATAACCAGTGTATGTTCATTTTTTATTTTTTTATTTTGAGCATTCATTTCCTGCATTCTGGTGAATTTGTATGCACATATTTATACCTTTTTCTGAATCAATTTATGTTGGAAATATCTTTATGTAAAGGGAAAATAGATTATAATCCAAATATAAAAACATAATGGAATAGATTGCAGTAAGGCTGTCAGGCATTCTGTATTGCTTTCAACTATGTATTCTCCTGTAGATCAACTTTTCTAATTATATCTGAGTCAGCACACATGTAGCCTATAGGCATCATTTACTCCTCCCTCCTCTTTTGCATCTTTTGTTGCGGAAGTAACCTCCTTAAATGTGCATATGACAATTATTCACCTCAATGATACATTAATTCATTTTAATGAATTAACACTGATACAGGCATCGGATTGTTCTTTGTGTAATAATCTATGTTTTTTGTATCTGTCCCTATTCAAATAAACAGAAATAAATAAATAAACCCCTGGACTGTAATATTTCAGATGTGTTTGAGCAAAATTTCTGCTCATGTTCAAAACTTTGTGCACATTTAAAATATATCTGTGTTCTCTGAGATTTGGAGGCGTCGTGATATTTTGAGAAAAATAAAGTTATAATAGCCTATTGCAAGAAGAAAGTCACTATATTTCAGAAAATAATCTACTTGCACCATAGTCTGCTGTGCATTACGTGATTGCTCTGCTGATACAGTAGATTGCAGACCTTCTGATAGACTCAGAGCCCTGTTTGAGACTCTGGTCTCTGAATAAGTGAAGGTTTAGGGAAGTGGCTGTACGCTGCTCTACGTCGGAGGTGGAAAACCGGAACTACAGCAGAAATACGCGGAGCTCAAACGCGACACATCTGCCGCAGCATGTCCACAGCAGAGCCTGAAGCTGCACAGACCACGGAAGGCGCGCTGCTGATCTCTATTTTTACAGCGAGAGTGGACACTAAGCGACGCACAGGTCTGCTTCAGAGCTCTGTGTGTTTGAGTCTGAACTATACCTGCTGCATATTCAACAGAGAGGAAGAAACGGAGTAGCTCATAGGCTACCGACAGCAAAGAAACTTATTCTATGGGCTAGATTATTTTTAAGACCTATGTCTATTTTAACAGGCTGTAGGCCTATGCAGTATGTGCAAAGCCAACGCACAATAAAATATGGCAACTTATGATTTCAGGGGTTTACATAGGCTTTTGTTCAGTTTCATATTTGTCAGTCAACTTTTCAAAATACATTCGGGGCTACACTCAAAACATTTGGGACTGAAGCCCCGGCAAACATGTTGGGTGTTTTTTTTTTTTGTTATTTTTTTAAAGATGATTTTTTTGGGGCTTTTCCGCCTCTAAATTAACAGCTAGGTGAGAGAGGGGGAAGACATGCAGGAAATTTGTCACAGGTCAAATTCGAACCCTGGATCTCTGCATCAAGTCATAAACCTCTCAGTATATGTGCGCCTGCTCTACCACTGACCCAACCTGGCCACGGATGTTGTGGTTTTAGGTCATCAAACTTGAATTTGAACTTGACTATCAATGAACTTTAAAATCACTAGACTGCAACTAAACTTTTAACATTTAAGTGTGGTTTGGCTTGGCATTTACCTCAGCATTAACATCTATATCAGCACCATTATCTCTCTCTCCCCTCTGCCTCCACTGGTTGCAGTGCTGCTTACACTTCATTTTGTTTTTGTTTCCCATTAGATATACAATATGATAAAGATGATAATATCATATTACAATTTCTGACTACATTTTGGAGTAATAGTAACAAGTAACAAGCAAGTTTTTCTCAGGTGGAGTTGGCCAAAGTAAATATTTTGTAATAAAGAACACTAAGTTATCATTTATTTTCTGAGCAATGTGATCCCATAGAAAACCCACCTCTGAACTGCACTTATGAGCTCTTCTTTACTCACAGAGTGAATCTGGAGGTTTATTAACAGATTCAGCTGGATGCACCTGAAAACAAATCCATTTTCTTAGTAAATCTGGCCCTTTATATTTCTGGCTCGGACAGACGTGCCTTTCGTCTGCAGCAGCATTTTGTGTTCAACTGGACCATCTGTTCCCTGGTCTTTTTTCTACCTCCAACACTTCTCCCTCTCCCCTTGTGTTTCTCTCCTCTGCTCATTGTCAGACCCCAATCTTGACCAGCAAAAAAAAAAACAAAAAAAAAAAAACAGTGACCCAATGATGCTGCAAACAAGAGAAAGAGATTTCTCCACAGTGTGTTTGAAGTTTTACATAAAACATACGAAAGGTGAGATGATTGAGCAGAAGGAGTGGGAGGAAGAAGATCTGACTGGATGGCAGACAGAAAAAGTTGCAAGAAAAAGGAAGTGAAAGAGAGAAAAAAAAGAAGGGACATGGGGAGCAAATGAGACAAATGGATGTAGAGAGTCAGAGAGGGAAAAAGAAAAAGAGAGAGACAATAAGACCGCAGTGAATGAAAGCCTGCCTGCAGTGCAGACCGACTAACAGCTGAGCTGGAGGGTCACAGAGTTCCTCCGGAGCAGGACAGAGCAGGGGGGAAAACAGAGGAGAGGTGGAGGAGGACAGAACAGAGAGGAGATGTTGATAAACAAAATCCCCTTCTGGATAAGTTCGGCCTCCCTCAGCTCCTCTGTCTACATAACCTCGGAGACAGTAAAACAAAGCAAGCTAATGGGGGGGCAGGGGGTAAGAGGCAGAAGAGGGGGAACAGAAAAATAAGATATTTTGGCACTCAGCAGGGAACCACAAAACAACAAGCTGGAGGTTTTTCCTTCTTCTTCCTCACATATTTTTCTCCCCATCCAAAGCTTCTACTTACTTTTTGGAGAAGAGCTACATTCAAAATAAACAACAAGTGGAACTGACAACAGATTGGGAATCAATAGCATCCACGTACCATTAGCCTTGTTTTTGGTCTACGTCCTTTAACAAATGGGCCATGTGGGTGTCAAAATGGGTTTCAGGAGCCTGTTGGAGCCTGCTCCCCTTCAAAATGAACAGCAGTTAGATGTTTTGTTTTCATTAACAGCCGAGATTAAGAGAGAGCATCGGTAATGGGAATCTAAAATTGCTGCCAAAGTTAAGACAGATTCTCAGTTAAGCAGCTGATAGTGATGATCGTCAGCAGTCAGCGTGTATACTAGACAGTGGCTGCTGTCCAGAGTCTAGAGAGCGAGTATAAACAATATTATCTCAGTCTTGTGCTGATCCTGTATTCTGCTGCTTCAGCTTAAACTGTCTGTTCACATGCAGACGTTTGCATGGATGCTTACAAACATGCGCACACGCACGCATGTGCGCGCACGCACGCGCGCACACACACACACACACACACACACACACACACACACACACACACACACACACAGACATGTCTTATCTCACCTTACACTCTCCATTTACACACACATCCAGAGAGTCATCTCGGCAAGGTGTGCCGTCCACCACGGCTGGAGAACGCTCTGTGTAGAAGTTGTATCCTTCTGCCAGGCAGTTGAGAGAACAGGGCTTAACCCCACCTACACACACACACACACACACACACACACACACACACACACACACACAGAGAGCATGGCATACATTATCAATATACCAGATCTATCAACAGTATAGCAAACAAACATGGACAAAAACACATTCAAGCTCAAATGTAACTGCAGAACACATGTACTGTATGCACAAATCTTTACACTATATACACAAACGCACACGGTCACATATGAAAAATGTTCAATAGAAAGACGCATTTTAAGACAGATGTCACACACAGAAACCTTTTTTATTTTTTTAGTTTGATATTATTCATTTTACTGATCTTTGAGGCAAACAGCAATGGTAGTTATCTGATATTAATTAAAACATAATAAAGATTAAGTGATATGATCAAAAATGTCCAAAACAGCTACTAAATGGACCTGGAGGTGAGACTGTTATTGTTTTCCAAGGTCAAGATTGAACTTTTAAGTCAACCTAGAGGAGAATTCCTTCAAGAAAAGTCCAGAAAAGCTATTAAACTGAGCTAGAGGTGAGATGGTTGTTTCAACGATAACACATCACTATATGGGCTTTGTATCCCCGATGCCCTTTTGAAGAGACACATTTGAAAAATCTCTCCAAGAACTGAAATTGTATCAGCCTGCTAGCTTGTGGCCAGTATTCTGCAGTCTGAGCTAATGCAAACTTTGCCGAATTTGAATGTGGGCCAATGACAGCAGTCAAACCTCTTGCAGGGCAACTGCCCAAAAACTGAATTCCTGTACCAAGCTGCAGGTTCACTCTGTGAGTTATGTTGGGGGGTTGTTTTTAGGTTGTTTTTCAGGATATATTTCAACAAAGTTTGTAATCTAGTCAATGCGACGTGGTAAATAGTGTCATTTTAACATTTATGACTGGTTGCAAGTCTTTTGCACATGTTCTGCTGAATGCATCGTGTCCTTATGAAGGGTGCAGAGAGAAAAGGCACGATGAGAGAGAAGAGTCTGCAGGGGGAGTAGGAAATGTTTTTCAGTGCTGACAACCAGAGAACAAGCAGCTGAACGTGATTAGGTCCTTGCTTCCCTTAAATACACACACAAAGGCAAAACTACCAAAAACTTTTCAAATACTGTATACACATTCACAGACAGAGCGCTGAGAGCGGGTACAGTATATCAAGACACTGATACCATCAAGGTTAGTGGCTTGATTCCCACTACACCACCCTTACAAAATATGTACTGCATATATGCACATGATACTCAACTTAAACTGACACAAATTTGATTTAATAAATTCAAGAAAGACATATCAATATACAATTCACAAAAATATGCTTTTTGTTATTCCATAAAATGTTACAGAAAAAAACATTAAAATTTCCCTTAGCCCTAAGTGACATATTCCAGCAACTTTTTTTGCCCAACCAACAGTTCAAAATGCAAATATATTTACTATCATATAAGACACAGAAAGGCAGCAAATCCTAATATGTGTGAACCTGGAATCAAAACATTTTGGACATTTGGGCTTAAATACACACGCACGCACGCACGCACACACACACACGCACACACACACACACACACACACACACACACACACACACACACTTGCTAGAGGTCTTCTCCAGCCAAGTGGTATATACTGTATCCTTCATTCATCTGTGCAGCTCGCCAACAGCTCCACTATTTGAGTGGCTGTTGACATCAGTTTGGGCTGTGTTTGTTTGTGCTGGCAGTGCTGAAGCAGGTACAGTATGTACTGGGAAGGAGAGAAAGAGAGAGAGAGAGAGAGAGAGAGAGAGAGAGAGAGAGAGAGAGAGAGAGAAAGAGAAAGAGAGAGAAAGAGAGAGAGACAGTGTATGTACTGGCATGGCCTGCAGACGACAAAGTGGTCAGACCACGGAAAACTACAATTCCCATGGTGCCTAGCTTTGGCAGGGCAGTAATGGCTTGCAGCAGGGTGTGTGTGTGTGTGTGTGTGTGTGTGTGTGTGTGTGTGTGTGTGTGTGTGTGTGTGTGTGCGCGTGTGTGTGTGTGTGTGTGAGAATCTTAGCTTGCAGCCTGCAGGGTGTGTTGTATGGAGTGTGAAGGTTGAATGTGCTGCTGGACTGAGAACAGCAATGTGGAGCAGCTTGTTTGTTTAAAAAAAAAATTGCAGCTTAAACGACAGACCTTTTTAATGAACTGTCCTTGGCTGCATGAGCTGGGAGAGAAAGGCTGTCTCTGTTCTAAGTGTCAGGAGAGAGAGAGAGAAAGATTGCATAATGGTGATCTAAATAAAGTGAAAGATGGAGAGACCAGAGCAGAGAAGACAAAAAAAGAGCCAGAAGAAGAAAATGAAACTGTCTTAACCGAGTTAGAGGGTAAAAGTTAAAGGAGGAAAGCTGAAATGAGAATTTGAGGAGAGTGAGAGGGCTGCAGAGGACAGACTAGGGGCTGGGCGGTGTGATCTGACCTTAACACAGGGCAGAGTCTATGGCACTGTTCCTATTTTAACAGCTGCAAGGGATTTCCATTGTAAAATCAGCTGACTTGATGAAAGGAGCACTTGTTGCCTGAAGTTGGAATTGGCTGGCTGGCCATCTCTGTAAGCCATTATGTTATTGGAGGGCTAGATTAAAGGCAGTTATGTCGTTGAAACTATTTATCTTTCACGTCCAGCGTAGTTCTCATCAGAAGCGAGGAATTCTCGCAAGGCATTGTGGGAATGCATGGCTCTCTGCAGCCAGCATCTGTTGGCCAGATAGGAGGGAGTCAGCAGCTTCGATTCACTTTCTCCTCTATCACTCTCTCTCTCCCCGTACGCACGCACGCACGCACATACACATACACACACACAACTCTCTGTCTCTTGACTTCTGTTTGTCTCCTCATCTTGACTCATATCTTTATGTCCATCTTCATCTATTTTTAACCAACTTTTTTTTTCAAAATCAAGAGAACACTTTAATGTTAAAAAACAAATTCTCATACTGTCTGTCGGAAAATATACCTGTATTCACCCTCTGTCTGAAATGCTCCGTTTTAGCACCTGTCTCTTTAAGCCCCCCTCCCGAAAAGCCCAGTCTGCTCTGATTGGCTTGCAAGAAAACATGGCACACCTTTGCAAAGGTAGTTCTTAAAGGAACACACCGACTTATTGGGACTTTACTTATTCACCATAACCCCCAGAGTTAGATAAGTCCATACATACCCTTCTTATCTCCATGTGTGTTGTAACTCTGTCCGACAGCCTCACCGGTAGCTTAGCCTAGCACAGATCCTGGAGGTAACTTCTGCTACTAGGGCGGAGTGATATGCTTGCAGCACCTGAGAAGCCCCGAGCAGAGAGTAGCAATACTTCGCCTTTCTGAGAATATAGTTCCCAGTTTGTATACGGTTAGAAGATGGCTGTGTCTCATGTGACCCTGTTATTTGTACACGCTGTGACTATACAAATCACAACATGTAAATAGGAACATGTTGGCGTTATTTTGTCACTTAATCGGAGCAGTAGGCTAGTTGGAACCAGTTACCTCCAGGATCTGTGCTAGGCTAAGCTACCGGTGGGGCCGTCGGACAGAGTTACAACACACACGGAGATAAGAAGGGTATGCATGGACTTATCTAACTCTGGGGGTTACAGTGAATAAGCTAAAGTTCCAATAAGTCAGCGTGTTCCTTTAAGCTGTGGGTGGGGATACTCAGATGGGGGGCAGTATATTCTAATGAGCCTTATTGTGACATAGCAATAGGAGCCTAATTTGAATGGCTTGTTGAATCCCATGTTTTCTGATTTACCTCACAAAAAACTATTTTACAATTTTGTGGGTTGGTAGGCACTCAAGATACCCAAATGTATGTGCACAAGCACTGAAAAGTTCTCTTTAAGTTACATTACTGTGTAGCAGTACTGTTGATTATAATCAACAGAGTGTACATGATTACCAAAAGTGAAACTACACATCATGCAAAATGCCCCCCTTTGACAGTTATCATTATATATTATATGGCTGGGTTATAATTAGTTATGCATTTAAATGTAAATCTAGACCAACTTCTGAGGGAAATATCCACTGTGTTCAACAGCTAGTCGCTTACTTTGATGGTCAGGTAGCATTGGGTTTAGCTTTTTTTCATGAAAACATGTCTGCTGCTAGAGAAGGTGTTGAACTAAAACTGTAAAGTTGCACGATGTAAAACCAAAACAATAAGCTGAAATACGTTAAAACACGCCACAGAGCTGAGGGGGATGTTAAGAGCAAAGAGGCAATCTGCAGTAGAGATCAACATGGTGCAAATAAACACACACATACTCTAGATAGTTACACACACACACTCACACACATCTCACACAGCGATCGGTTACTCACTTACCTCCTCTGTATGGCTTCCAGGTGTAAAACTTTCCCCGGAAAGGAACGCTGTTGAAATCAGAGCACTGAATCTCCCGGAAATCCCGAGAGCCTGCAGGGCAATCCTGTAACACACACACACACACACACACACACACACACACACACACACACACATATATATATATATATATATATACAAACACAGGCAAGCAAAGTCCCATGCAATGACCACACAGAAAACAAATACAATAAAATCATATTCATGATGTTGATTACTCTATGTTGATCAATCGATGATGATCAGTGATGATGTTGATGACAATGAGGAGCAGCCATACTCACATCAATATTGCAGGACCTGAAGCGCTTTCTCTCCCCCAAACAATACTTTCCACCAATAGTTGGCCTACAACCAAACACAAAGAGAATCAGGCCAGTCAGTCACATCTGAGTACAATTTAACAAGATCTAACCTCAATCACATCCCCACACAACACTGGCTCCTGATCTCTGCTTTGTCTGCCTTCATCAGTGTGTTTTCAATCTTACTGTCTGTCTCTTGAATTGCTTTATTGTCTATCACAGACCATGACGCCTCTACACCTCTACATAAAAAACAGCTGAGAAGAAAGCCAGAGAAAAGCCACCGTCAAATGGCTGCCTCTGCTAAACTTTCAACAAATTTAAACAGAATGGAGCCAAAGCAAATGTGCAAACAATGCTTAGAAATGATGCAAAAGAAGGCTGTTGGCCTCACATTTAGGTCAATTCATTCTCATTTTAATCAATTCAAGATGAAGGATCTGGTGACTGTGATTCAAAAGAGAGTCTGAATTATTTTATACAGGATAAAAACAGTGGCACTGCTGCCTGAAAATGAATCTCAGCCCTGGTGCTTTCTGCGTTGAGTTTGCATGTTTTTCCTATTATGTGAGCGCCACAGTTTCCTCTGGCAGGTAAAACTGATTGGGATTATTCTTCTATGTGCAAGGTAGCAAGAGGCTGCAACTACACATCTTTTCTTAATCGTAAGTGAAGGCGTGTATAAACCAACATTCCTTTTAGGCCATATTTCAATTTAAATTATATATATATATATATATATTTAAAATGTTTTTTTCATAACAGCAGTGACAATAAACAGTATGTGTAATGTGGTCATTTCTCGGTATTTGAACCATTCAATATAGCCACTTTGAGCACAGATGATGACTCACTATATTGCATTAATGCTTCACTATAATTTACTGTGTGAATAGTTTACAGAATAAAAATAGAATATCTTATTTATTTATAAGGCAGAGGGTGGGGGTGTGGCCTTGACCAACTGCGATGCTTTGCTTGTTTTCAAGCCATGATGTCTCTCTCTTTCTCATGAGCAGGCCAAATTCTCTGGGCGGGCAAAGCAGAGAAAGGGGGAGGTAACCTTACTCCTTATGACATAAGGAGGAGATTCCAGATCGGCCCATCTGAGCTTTCATTTTCTCAAAGGCAGAGCAGGATACCCAGAGCTTGGTTTACATCTATCGCCATTTCTAGCCACTTGGGGACCATAGGCAGGCTAGGGGAACTCACATTAATGTTAAAAAACCTCATAAAGTGAAAATTTCATGCCATGGGACCTTTAATGTAATCCATTCTACTGTAAGGCAACATCAAGTAAGTAAGTGATGGGGGACAAAAATCTACAGTCCACCTTTTGAGCAAAAATGTATTCTAAAGTTCAGCTGAAGCTAATTTGAGGCTTCAACAGAACAAGTTAGAACTGTGAATTATTATCCCCTATCTCTTACATATAGTTGCTTTGTATAGGTATCTGCAACAAGAGTGATGCATTTCAGACTGGTCACTGTTGAGACCCATACCTGGGACTGTCACAGTGTCTGATAGACGAGGAGACTCCTCCTCCACAGGTCCTGCTGCACTCCTCCCAGGGTGACCACAGACCCCATCCTCCGTCCACGCCCTCCGGACGAGTCCCGTACACCACACACACCCTCTTATAGCACCACTGCAGCATAAACACACAGTGTTAGTACATGTGCTGCTTTTAAACACACAGTGTTAGTACATGTGCTGCTTTTATATTCTTGTAAGAAGCAGGATAACCAGTCCTAGATGAACAAAATCATCCTACCCACACCAGCCATTAAACCCCATAATGCTTTAACTTTAAAAATAATAATGTAAGAAAAAGGTTAATTTCAGTATTCACCCCTTTCTCTATGGTGTTGGTCTGACAGATGGTTCCCTCTGCAGCGGGAATGCTGCTGGTGATACAACGGTTGCTCTTGCTCATGCACCAAAGTTCACTGCAGACTTCCTGTGTGTGTGTGTGTGTGTGTGTGTGTGTGTGTGTGTGTGGAAGTAGAATAAAAACATAGGAGAGAGAGAGAGAGACACAACCTGTCAGAGTGTTTCTATATAAGCTCATTATAAAGACATAAAAGCAGACACACTCTTGTTCACCTTCCTCTCTGCTCCCTCTACAGCAATGCCTATAACACATGGGATTATGTTTTATTGTTTACATATGCTCTGACCACATAGTATCGATAGTAATGAGTCTATAAACCTATATGCTGTTCCAGATGTCCATTGGCTCTGAACCTGGCCCCATAAAAGTTGACCACGCAATAAAGTGGATGCTATTCAGTGAAGGTATTGCAAGATGTTTCAAGTTGTCAGAGAGGCCAACTTAAAGGAGAGAGCCGGAGGAACACGAATTAAAAGTGAGCAGTGAGGTGAATAACTTGAATTGACACTGACACAGCTAAAAGGGAAAGATTAAGTCAGACTTGTTCCATTATAAATAAGAAATAAGATAAGATATTAAAAGAAATTAAAAAGCTGTAGGTACTTAATTCAAAAGGAAACTGTGCTTATTTTTGCAATCTTTTTTTCAACATCAAAGAGGCTTCATCAGGACTGCTTTATGGCACAACTGACAAAGCCTCATGGACAAGTGATGAAATGTCTTGAAAACTGAAACAGCAAGTCCTGTTGCACCGGATTTAGGATGTTAAGATATTATATGACCTAGATGGCTTAAGGAGGTTTAAAAAATATTATTATTTCTACAGTATATGATCCATTTAGAGCTACCTGCATGATTCTTTAAATACAATTCTGACGTTAGTTTAACGCTCCACTGACTTGAGAACAAGCATTGATGAGAAGAAGAAGTAAGCTGAAAGGTAAATGAAGAGTGTAGACAGGGCACTTACCGCATATTTACATTGTCGAGATCTAACGCCGTACTGGAAGCGGCACTGTTCGTCTGCGTCGTAGGCCTGACCCGGCGCTGTGGTGGGGTACACAAACTCCTGCTTGGGGGGGATGTTATTCAGACAGGAGCCCATACCTGAGCTACAGCACACCAAACAGAAGAGAAAAAGGATTGGGATTAAAATATACAATAACTGGCGATGTTTTCATCATTGTTTGTACTGAGAATATCCAAAGTAATATGTGTTTATTGAAACCCTGAACAGGCTACAGATATATGAATTGGAAGTGGATTTTCCTTCTGTCATGATCCATCTGTTACTTGAGTGTTTCTCTGACCATCAAAAATGTTACTCTGACATCCAAGTATATTTTTCTTGCTCAAACCTCTAATTACCAAATTATTTGTGGTGTTGCAGATATCTGATAGGCTGACTCACTCCAGGAAGCTGGTGATGTAATCCCGGCTACAGGCGGACCAGATGAATGGGTTTGTCTTCATGGTGATGTGGTCAGCCATCAGCTTGGCGGTCTCCTGGCTGCGGGGCCCGCAGGCGTTCCCCATCCCGTCATGGTTCATCCCAAACCTAAAGCCCATGATGATATAGTGACAACACTTTGAAGTCGTGTGGACCGGTAACAGTCGTGAAAAAAAGAATCACGGTGGATAACCGAGTGAGATCTAAAGAACAAACATGTTGTAGAAGTTTGATTGTCAGAGTCCTGTCTGACAAAATGAATCAAACTAACATCAAACCACAGAAAGGATATATGACCTGAATCATAAACCCAGGGGAAATATTATTATTGACATTAAAGTGGCGAGCACCACAATGTGGTCAAAGAGACTATCAAAACTCTTTGACCATAAATATCATCAAATCTGTTCAATGGGGCTCGAATATCCTAATAGTAATTATATAATAATACAACTGTTTTAAGTTACACAGTGTCAGTGGTCCATTTGGTGTTTTTTTCATTCATGACAGACAGTGATAACACTCACAGTAGCTGTGTTTGAGCCTGAAATATAAATGTTCTGAAAGCTTTTCATCCCACCACTGAGTCATTTCTGTCTTGGTCAGTCTTTTCATGTGGGTACCCTCCACCACAAACAGGCCTGCATTTAATCTAATGCTGCACTGTGATGTCAAAACAATTTATATGGCAATTAAAAACAAATGTTAATTGTGTTGTGGCCAAAGAAACATTTTGTATATATCTGCACACTATGTCCAGTCATGTGGCTAGTAAGCCTTGTGGTCTGAGTATTTGAAAGCTACCTGTGTTAATCATTAGGAGAAAGGCCCCCGAAGGATCCACCATCTGTCTTAATACTTCTCGGGGCTGTGTGCAGACATAATGCAATGTGACACTCAATTACTCTGGGCAAGTAGGATACTCCCCAAAAACAAACCTTCTCCATGATTTTCTCAGGAAAAAAGAGGGATAAAATCAGTAACCTCTCTTGATTTACTGTATTCATGACAGAAATAAAGCACACAGGCATATACAATTGCATGTTACTAAGTGATACAGATCAGCTATACCAGGCAAATGAGTAAAACACAGTTTCCAAGTCATGCAAGGGATCCAGATATAAAAAAAGACAGAGGCATCTCCAGGTGCTGTACCAGCCCCACATGTAACTAATTCCACATGTAAATAGTGTGACTGAAAGAAAATATACAACTATTAGCACATTTGCAAAGGATGGAAAGGACTCATGATGTTAGAGATTACATAAACTCTTTCTGGAGATCTGGAGGTATAATCTGAGGAGGGAGGGATCATCTCAGACCAGAACACAAGGAATGACACATGAGACACCTCAGGGCTTCCTTCAGGGACATTTTGTGTTTCAGCCTCAGCTAGAGAACAACAACAACCAGGGTAGATATTCAGTGTTTTCTGCTTGACAACACAGGGTTATGAACTTCTCCTCTACACTCTCAGTGGGTCATAGCATAATGTCCATGATCCCTGCATTCATAATTGTGAAAACATGTCCTGAAAGATTTATAACCAGTCAGCCCTTTTGTATACTGTTTAACAAGACTAATACCCCCTTTCAGTCATTCTGTATCCGTGGTTTGAGATGGATAAACTCATTCAGGTGGCAATTTATTCAATATTTGTCAAGTTGGTTCAATCTGGACCAAAGTGGGGTACCAACCAACCACCCGACTAAACAACCGACCTACCGGCTGACATCCCCAAATTCACACCGATAGTGTGGCTAAGAAATTAAAAACGCCTGAGAATGAGGTACTGTATTGAACTTTTCTGCTATCTGATACCTGTCCATCAATCCTGCAGTAAAGATACATTTGTTCACAAACACTCTGCCTGGTTAAATAAAGTTACAAACTAAATTAACTTTGAATTCACTCCTCTGGCTTTTAAGAAGCCTGTCCATTGAAAGATATATGTGTCATAAATGGATTTGTGTTGGGTTTTAAAAAAAAAGAGATTAGCCTAAAAATGGCAAGTGTATTACATGTATATATTGCGTGTGTCTGACTCACGTGTGTCCTATCTCGTGGGCGATAGTGAAGGCTGTTCCCAGGCCGATGTCCTCATTGATACTGCAGCTCCTCTCTGGCTCACACATCCCTCCTACAGGAGCCAGACCTGTGTCACACACACACACACACACACACACGCACGCGCACACACACACACACACACACACACACACACACACACACACACACACACACACACACACACACACACACACACACAGTTAAACCATCAGTACTACAGAAAACATACAGACTGACCTACAAAACCCTCCTAATCTCAATTTCTGTGTGAGTGATAGAGATTCAAAATGCTCAGTCTGGAGTATTCTGGCATTCTCAGCTAAATCCTATTCAGAAATATAAGTTGATTTCCTTATAATTATTTTTTCCAAGTGCAGCAGTACACACTTATTCAAATACAAAACATCAACACACATAATGCACCTCTCGATTAATGAACCAAGTCATGCTTGATTTGTATCGTATTTGTTTTGTGTGTGAATGAGAATATGTGTGTGTGCTCTCTGGTATGTCTGTCTTTGTACTGACCTATTTGAGTTTCAGATCTTGAAAAAAGGACATTTCGGCTGAACCTTCAAATGTTGAGGGTTAAGACTTAGTTTTAGGGTTACACTAGGAATTAAGTTATGGTTTAGTTTAGTGTATGGGTTGAGGTTAGGCATTTAGTCCTGAGAGTTACGGTCAGGCTTAGGGGATGAGGGAAAGCTCATTATGTCAGTAAGCATTCTCATAAGTTTAGTACAGTAAGTATAGTGTTTGTAAAGTACAAATATGTGTGCATGTGTGTGTGTGTGTGTGTGTTACCTAGAGTTTCACAGGGCTTGTTCTTTTGAATGCAGATGTCGTATCTGCAGACGGGATGGAAAATCAACCAGGCTGTTAAACTAATAATGATCTACTCACACACAAACAGATGCAGCACACTGTACATATGTCAACAGACACGTACAAACACGCTTGACATAGACATGCAGTACATTCACAGATGATGACAGACAGAGTCAGACAGTGGACAGCAGTGATAGCAGACAGATATAGACTTAAAAGAACAATAGCAGGAAATCATGGACGCTCACTGTGGTGTCATCTGTCTGGACAGTTTCCATCCTCTGCTTGATAAATCCTGTCATAAAAACCAAGTGTTCTCACAAAGCCACCACCAAAACCACAAGAAATGTATCTTTCTGTACTCTTACATAAGCTTATAGCTCTCATTCTGTTAGGAAGAATAGGAAGGTATTTGTGGCAGCTCTGCCTGGCCCCATCCCATTCAGATGACTCTGACCAAACCATGGTTGTGTTGTTTGCTGTTGCACATTCCTCAGTCAATAGGATCAGCGTTTTATCTACTTAATATGCATCTACCACTGTTGTCTCTGTTTTCCTCCAGCAGTATCAGTATTTCGTCCCCTCCATTTTCTCTGGGCTGCTTTCTTCAAAAAATTCATAAATCTGCCATTGTCTCTCGCTCCCTCTTAAAATCTCTCTTTTACTTTTTCTTCCCAGATGCTGAGCAGAGCAGCCCCAGCTATCGTCACCTCAGACAGGACAAGATACAGCCCAACTCTCTTGGACTTGGCTTAATGAAAACCTATGAGGATAGGGGCTGGGAATGTAAAAATTCAGCTCAGAGGAAACACTGTTTTAACCCTTTTCTGAACAGGAAAACAGACTAAACATTTTCATTTACAAGAACTTGCAGTAGGAGGGTTAGGTTGTTGTACATATACGTTAACCCAGTACAGCTACTTGCCTTGCACCCACACTTTGTGACAAAAACCCTTTTTGTTTCGGCTTCACAAAATGTCTTAATTCTTTATTTCTGGAAAGCTCCAGAACAGAGTTATAGTCTTAATTATGTCTTACTCCTGTGAAAAAGGTTTGTCTGTTTGTATTTCTGACCTGGTAATAAGCACAGCAGTGTCATGGTGAGCGATCCCGTTGTCTGGTATGGCGTTACCGTAGCTGCTGCGGTGCTGGATGTTTTTCTGCCACTTACAGAAGCTGTCTAAAGACTTCCCTGCATGGTGGTTGATCTCTAGTGTTGGCTGGAAGAGAGACAAGAGAGATAATACAGAGTCAAAAGAAAATTGGTAAAATAATACATATTTAAATCTTAAAACACAACAAAAATGGATATATTACAACTGCAGCAATTTTATATTTATGCAAAGATACTTAATTCAATAATACTGTATAGGTTATGTGGGTTATTACAGTGTTAACAAAAGGAAAGATTGTAACAATCAGATGTGAGGCCCAACTATTCTATGAACCCAGCCCCAGTCTCCCTGTATTACAGTGTTTTAAGCTTGTTTTGAAACACATTTGTCTCCAAAATGTCAACTTTACATGAGCTAAGAAAAGCCTTTTTTCAGCTTTGTGACACTACATTTATCAGATAATCAAAAAGGTTTTTAAATGGTTTATTTAGCGCAACGAGTAGTTTACTTTCTCAATACATAAGAACACTTAATTTGATATCAGTCAATGCCGAGATATGTGGTTTTCACTGGATAGCAACTTCATTAGCCTGTAATTTATGTCATCCATGGTGAGACAACATTTGGATTCTTAAGAAACCTCCCTCCACTCTATCAAAAAAGCAAATGTGGAAGCAGGATTAGAGTGGCGGCACTTTCTAGTATTATGAGAGTGCAGAGAGCAGAAGGAGAGGCCACAGCTGGCGAGAACCCGTAACCCAGGAATGTATGTGGTGACATAACTAGTAATTGTCTCATCCCACAGTCCCTCATTTCTGGGCCCACTGCTGGCCAGATTTTATTTTCCAGGGGCAGCTTGCCATTTACAGACCTGGAAACGAGCAGCAGAACCACACGCCGAGACTACTCTCGATCCTGTCCCGACCTCAACTTCAACGGTCCATGGAGAAAGAATAACAACACTACAACTGCCCACTGCTAATGATCCTAACATTTACTTCTTTCCTCTGTCAGATGACGAACACATCCCAGTGGTAAATTGTGGGGCTAATTTTAAAGCAGTATGAACATTATGAATCATAAATGTTCCCTAATAAGACAGCTATGGAGGAAACCTCAAAGCCACAATGTAATACCCCTTTAATTCAATATGATTCATCTGTCAGATTGCTAGAAGGTCAACATTACGATGGAGCCGGCCGCACCGTCTCACCACATGCTGTTAATAGCGGGCTAATAAGGTCAGTTACTTGGTAGCCAGGTGGCCCAGTCATCTCCTGTGCTATGATGGAAAGGTCATGCACTTTTTATGAGCTGAACCCTGCCTTGTGGTGAGGTGTGGATTCTAACTCTGAGCCCTTTCTAACCTCCGCTCACTCCCTGTTATCATGCAACAACAGTCTACATCCATGCTAACAGCTCTGTGAGGCTATGCACAGCAATGTTTTGAGCTAAATGCTGACGTCAGTATGATAACAATGACAATTCTAACATGCTGATGTTTAGTAGGCATAATGTTTTCGTTGTTCACCTTAATATAGTGTGTTGGCATGCTAACATTTGCTAATTAGCACCAAACACAAAGTACAATTGAGGCTGATGGGAACGTCATTAGGTATTTAGTCATAAATCAATCAATCAGTATTGGATAAATGGTCGTACAAAATAAAAAGTCACCCAAGTTGTAACCATTCATCCCGGGGACAACATGAATGTCTATACCAAGTCAACCTCATGGTGGCGCTAGAGAAACAGTCAGAGGATCAAGTCAGGAGGATTTATTGTCTGGGGACCATGAATGTCTGTACAAAAGTGTATGGCAATCCATCTAACAGTTTTTGAGGACCAAATTAGGGGACCAAGTGACCCGACCAAAATTGCTACGTTGCTGGCGTGGCTAGAGAAAATTGGTAAAATGACAAACCAGAACTTGAGGAATATGGTGAATTTGGATCCCGAGGGTGTTCACTTGGGCCTTAGATTTAGATGCTGATGTTTTTCGCATCAGTGTCTAAATCTAACTTCAAGCTTTTCTACACCCTGGATGTGCGTCATAGTAATGGTCAGAGAGGTCACTGTTCACCACAGCAACCAGATGGACAGTCACAAAGCTGCTCTGTCTGACAGGTACAAAACCCCCCTCATATCCTGACTTTTCCGTCCTCACCCATCTCCCTCTTCCTCGCTTCCTTACAGCCTCTCGTCTCTTTCATTACAGCCACCATTCACAAGACCCACTTTCAAACCAAGAGGTGATGGTTGAGGAAAAGCCAATAATTTAAAAACAACAAAAAGCTCATAGATGCTGTTCAGGGAAGGGTTTTGTGCAGTCTGGACAGAGAGGTAAGTAGTAGTAGTTGACAAAGTTTATTTACCTGGTCTTCCATTAGCAGGATGAGCCGTGTCACCACAATGTTGACTGCATTCCCCAGGCTAGAATCCTGGAACAGTTTGGCAACCTGACCTCCAGGGAAACAAGAAAAGACCAGTCTTAAAAACAGCTGATACACCAGTTGAGCACATTACACTAGAGCTCAGACAACACTAGAAATAGGCACAGGAGTAATCCATCATAAATTAAAATGTGTAGGAGGCCCAGAGAAGTCCCAGAGAAGAAAAGCCTAGTATTTAAAACTGATGAAAAGATTGTAAAAAAAATAAAGTAAAAAAAGAAAAGCTGATTCAGCATGTTTTTGCTATGATTGTGCTGTTCAGATACCAGCCCTAATGCATTGTCTGTGAATAACAACTTTTGGATTAATATGTGTAGCGACAGCTAAGTGAAGGCATCCCTGTTTTGTACCCCTACCAAGATCAATTTGAAGTTTTAATCAAACACTTATCTACCAGACAGACTAGTCTAAGAATCTTAAAGGAGCTGTAAAGTCAGTGCACTACAAGTGGCAATGATTATTAAAGAGTGAAAGCACCAACAGTAATAAAAAAAGACCAGAGTTAAAACCACTACTAGCTCTAAAGCTCTACTCAGACATTTGTCATTACTGGTGTCTGGTGTAATTTGGCCCACTTTGCTCCACACCACTAAAGAGACGCTGCTGGTTTCTGTGATTCTGTAACACTCCAGATGCAACCTGCTTTGTAACAATGGCAGCTGACCAGCCCTTTATTAAATACATTCCTAACACGTGTGTGTATAGGTTTAAAGTGATTAACTGTGTGTGAAAAGATCAGCAGTGACAAGAAACAGTGCAGATGATGACATACAACCTAAGCCTGTCTGACTGAGACATGTGGCCTCCACTAGGAGAAATTGAAAAAAAAAAGGTCTAGGCATTTGTTTTTCTTTCTGTCACAAAGCATTATTCATGCAACTACATAAGCCTACATCTAATTTATTTCAACTTAATATAGGTTTTTGACACATAATTATATAAAGAAGTTTATGTCTATCTAATCCTTGGCGTTAGAGTAGCACTGAATCTTATTCCTGTCACTGTAGACGTTTCTATTCTTTAATGTCTTCTAAAATGTTTCTTAGTTGACTCCAAGCTCCAGGTAGTTGGATTGCTGGTGAAAGCTTAGAAAAGCTGAACTATACAAAAACAAAATATCATATTGGCATGAAGCTTTTCATAATTCTGTTATTTATTCATCAAGAATAACTCAAATGACTCCAATGGCTTTTTAATGCATTGTGCATTTGCATCTTTTGTGTTGTGAAACTTACAATATTCATGACAGCCAGGATGTACTGCTCGATGTCCCTGCGACCATGGTAACCCACCATCATCTTGTCGGCTACCACCAGCGTCTCCACGTAGCGCTCCCGGCTAACTGAGCGCTTCAGAGGCAGCTGGCCGCGCCCGACATGATGAGGAGGCGTCTTCAGAGTTCGTTGCCACCATGACGCACCTTTCATCGGCTTCTCATCTGAGGAAGATCAACCACACACACACACACACACACACACACACACACACACACACACACACACACACACACACACACACAGACGTTTTGATGGGATATAGTGAGAAGAAACCCACAAAAGCCCAACAGCAGGTAAGCCAATTATACGTACAGAATTTCACACTGTACATTTTGCAACATGACATGTATGATGATCTGAAACACTTTATCAATCAGAATGATGCCTGTCCTGAACACACTTTACATGGATATAGAGCAGGATAAAAGCACAGCATTACAAAGTTAGAAGTTTTTTGTTTTTTTTACTTTTATTATGTCAAAAATATGTTTTTCTGAACATACTTTTGCTTTTTCAGCAACACCCTGCAACACAGACTCAGTCACACCCAGTCACATCTGGGAACTGAGACACAACCACAATCTTCTGCTGCTGGCTGCTACGTAAGTCAGCCTGGGGCCGTTAACTCCTCCAGTCTGGACCAAACTGCTGCTACTAAAAAGACCAGAATATCTCTCCTCTCACCAATGACTCCACAGGATTGGCCCTTGTACTGATGGCGGAGCGACGACCGCTTGTAAACCACATGGGGGCGCCCCTCTGCTCTCTCCCCCCTCTCCTGCCTGGTCTGGTTATCTGGTGAGACAAGGGGTTCAATCAGGTACTCCTCTCCCCCTGCAACAATCACCCCCTGCTGCAGAGAGACAGATACATAGAACAGAATAGAACAGAATAAAATAGAATAGAACAACAGGAATCATTGCTTTCATGGTAGAAATATTACAAACATCACATTACACAGTTGGTCTGAATCTTTACTAAACATGTCAATAAATGAAATAAAAACAGCCACTGATACAGATCATCCCAAATGCTTCATCAGTTATATGACTACAATTAATGACTTATACGCTTCATATTGACAAAGAAGAATGAGCAACGAAGCAGGCAGGGTAAGTTAAGGTGAGGCAGAACTGAATCAGAGGCCCTCTGAGGGATACTGGTGTTAATGGGTCAGAAAACTGACAGCTGGAGAGGACGAGACTTCATTCATTCACAACCTCTGAGATTCCAATGCAGCTGATTTTGAGCTCAGTGTTTAGTGTTGTTGCAGTTTTTGCCCTCCATTTATGAACACTGTCTACCGAGTTTATTTTAGAGGAATCACTTGTCAGTATAGATCAAGGAGCACCATATTAGTAAAAAAAGAAAAAGATTCAGGAGTTTACAGCTCACATGCAAGACGTCGACTCCACAGTGAGCCTCTTTTGTTCCACAGAAGCAAGAGTCACTGACTTTTCGTTTTTAGTCACAATACCAAACAAATAAACATAATGAAGAAATAACACAAGCACAAAAGAGAGAGGCCAAGGCAGAATGATATTTTGAACATAATCTTAATTTCAATTTTTAGCAATTTAATATATTGTACATTTTCCTTGTTTACAGTAGCATTTGTAACTTAATCTACAGGTTACATTTGCTGATTATGATATAAGCAGCTACAAAGTCGTTAGTGAGAAATAATACATTCAACTCTTTGGGATAAACATGGACATAAAGGTACAATAATATGCCACATGTCATTTTTAGGACTATGATTCAGTCTAGGTTCAACCCAGACTATCCAACAATTGTTCAGTGATGAAATTATAACACTCCTTTCATAATTAAAGATACTTTTATATTACAGATACAAGCCTAACATTATCATCATATGGCTTTGTGCTCAGACAGTCCCCCTATAAACACTGTCCTCCTCACAGGGTCCTCTGTCAGACCCATCTGAGAAGAGGATCCCACAGAACTGACACACACAGACAAACACACGTGAGAGCATGAAAGAGTGAATGAGAGCGAGAAAAATGAGAGAGTGAGACAGAGAGCGATACACTAACACTTCCTTTGAATCTGCTCAGATGTGTTGGCCCCGACTCACTGCGGCAGCTTTCAAAATGCCTTTAATCCCATAATATAGTTAGTGATGCTCCCCTGGACACCGCCAGCTCGCTGGTGAATGTGCCCATGCTGGTCTGACCAACAGTAATTACGTGTGCTGCTTATTAACGCTTTGTGAACACATCTAATCCTCAGCTGTGTATACAACTGTTATTGTGGAGCCTGCTGTTTTGTAGAGGATACACAGATACACAGTGCTGTGAATGCAGGGAATAGATTTCAGCCAACAAAATGATGCATCACAATTAGGTGATCCAGTCCAGTGATTCAGAAGGGGCACTAACTTTGATCTTTTAGTTTGGGGCATTAACAAACTGATGACTTTATGGAGAGTGGGAAATAAATGAATGGAATTAGAGCTTTACTAAGTGGTAAACAATACCACTTTGTAAAACTGTTAACATTTACAGAAGATTAAAGGACCAGCTATTTTTTTTTTAAAAGCACTGCTTCCCATAACCTGCCTTCTTGACCACAGCTTCAGTTAATAACCTCCTATATTTCCTTGACTGCCTTTAAACAGCCCCAAGGGAGTATGCCGGAACTTGATGCATTGTGGGTTATAGGTAGAGTTTATCCAAACTTCAAACAAAGTGCTAAAGATGCTGAGCTGTCTAACAGCACCCCCACACCCTTCCCAGGTCTGAATAGGTGGGCTGCTTCAACATTCTCAAACCAACAATCTAAAAATAACGCCTATTTAATGTAGCGATTGACAAGGTCTGCAGAGCTGAGAAAGTAATCAGGATTTGCACTTCTCTCTCTGGCTGTCTTTTCTCTTCCTTCACGCACTGAGTGCAACAACATTGATGCCTTTGAGGAGAGACACTCTGAAAGTGTGCTAAATATCCATATTTGTACAATTCATTGAATTTTGCCTCTCTCTTAATGATGACCGCATTGTGGCCTTTTGAGGCAGGTATAAAAACGTCTGTTCATACAACCTTGTTTGATTCATACTGATGCCAGGTTCATGGTTATTAACAGTTTCCAACTTTTAAAAAGTGTTCACATCAAAATCCAAGTCGTAATTAAAACAGGGGAACTCATTTTTTTGTAAAAACTCTGATATATCCGACCTGGCCATCTTTCAAGATCATTAAACTCTAATATTAGAGTTTCTTATTGTCAATGTACAGTATTTTTAATCTTCACCAGACGGACTCTTGAACAGTCTTGAATGTGGAAGTCTTTCTCACTCCATCCCATATGGTGTGTTGTTCACAAACCCTTAAGAGAACAATGGTGATAGTACTGGATTTATTTTAGCTGTAGTGCATTATAATTTATGTATCCCTGATTGTTAAATATGCTGGTGAAAATTTGTAAGTCTTAAGTAGTTGCACTGGAGATGTATTAACATATCGTAACATATCATCATGACTTCTACACTTGGTTAACTATCTGTAGGGATAGAAAAATATAAGAAAAATAAATAAAGCACCTTTTTAGGACAAATTTTTCCTTTCAGATTAGGTAATTTCATTTAAGGTAATTTCGATTTTTAGGACCACACTGATTGGTTCGGGCAAAGCTGGCTTTGATTTCTCAAAGTTTGTTAAAATGTAATTATTTGATGTCAAGCATTGCTGATCCCTCATTTGCTGAGCCAGTGCTGCTGCTGACCTCACTCAGTGTATTAGATGTGGATTAGACTTACCAGGCCGTTACAGTTGCTCAGGGCCACTTTGCTGGAGTGCGGCTGATCTTGGAGGTGTCCAACATAGTGGCAGTGAGGAGAGTAAGGATGACTCCAGGCCAATCGGCCTTTCTTCCAGTATTCCACTCTGAACTGCCGAGACAGCAGGCCTCCCTGCAGCGTTAGGTTCAGCAGGAAGTTGTTACGTGACGTGGACAGCTGATAGAAGAGCTAAAAGATAGGAAAAAAAGAGAGTTAGGTTTAGAAATGCTATTGGATCAGTATATTAGAGAGTAATGTATGTGTGTAAATGTAAGACAAACAGAGACTCAAAAGAAGAATGAAAAATAATGGAAAACAATTTCAAAAAGCATCATACAGAGTCAGGCAGTCTTTCTTCAGTGCTGCGTTTCCTTCTGTGGTGTTGCAGCATTTCTGCATCCAGCGCCTGGCCATTAGGTCCTACACGTACTGGGATGGCAATCTCATACTGGCCTAGACTGGACAGGAAAGCAGCTAGAGGGAGAGAAATAAAGAAGGCATACAACCAAAATCAGAGTTTAACCTAATAAAGCAAAAAGTCAGCTTAATCTAACTGACTCTAATTAAAAACAGTTGAGGATTTGGGAGCTGCTTATTTTGAATAATGCTATGGGACTTTTTATTGAGAGAGTAACCCAGTTGGCAAAGAGAAACTTGCAGACTTTTTGGCCCATTACTGACAAGGTCCCTTCACTCCAAGAACCCCCTCCCGCATGAGGCCAAAGGGATGTTGCCATGGTTACCCTGAAACTGTATACTTCCTGTCTGTCCCAGTCTGTGCCGGGGCTTGGTGGAGATTTATTGTCCAAACACACACAGCTCCAAACAGCCAACGTCAGCTAACTAACGGGGAAAGGTCTTTGGCCTCAGTTGGTGGAGTCGCAGCTCCTTCCCACACAGAGTGAATACCCAGAGATCAGAGTTCCCTGGTACAGACTTGGAGAGCTCTGTACCGGGAAAAAACACTCTGTATGCAGTGGATAGGTCTGACGTAAATAAACAGCAAGCACAATTACAAATGCTGCCTTCTCATGGAACTCGTGAGGTTGTACTGTATTTTCAACATGGGAAGTTTAATACGAAATATGCTTGCCGTTCAAGTGGTTTCAGTCATGAGAACAAAAATGGACAGTAGCCTTGTTCCCTTTTCAAAAATGGTGAATGACTCAGCATTTTTAGCATTTTAATTTCATGTTTGATTTTCTTCCCTCGCTAATTATGTGCACAGCTATACTGTGAGCAAAACACACTTCCCGTGAGTGTTCGAGAAGGTGGGATTGCCTGTAAAGTTTTTACTGGAACTAATTGTGAAACTGTGAGAATAGTACTGGAACAAAAACAGACAATTCAAGGATTGTGGTTACAAATCATAAAAAGATGTATACTGTCACAGTGACCGTTAATCTTTTTCTACTCTTTTTTCCCCTGCTTTTCTTCATTATCTGACCTACACACCCTCTGGCACACCTGCTCCCAAATCCCTCATTAGCTGTCCTTAAGCTATATTACTACCAGATTGTCTATTGTGCTATCCCTGCCCTAATGTCCAAGCCTTTTTTGTCCCCTGCCTGCTTATGCTCTTTTTGACTTGGTTGCCTGTTCTGTAGTAAAACCCTGTTCTGATCAACAGCCTAGTAAACCTAGCTTTAGCTTTTAGCTTACCTTTTCTGGCTTTGAGTGGTGTCTTTAAGTCCTCACTTTGTATCACTGAGCCATTACACACTGAATTACTAAGGTAACAAAAAAATCATTAAAAATTATTTTAAAAAAATTAACAAATTCACTCTCGTTATCTGCCTAAGAAAACATTAAACTGTGCCAGTAGTGGGTGCTACTAGGAACGAAATGTTAAACTGAAAATAACTTATAGTGGCAGAATATATAATCATGATGTAATAATTGATTTTTGGTTAGGCCTACATGAGTGCAAAAAAACTACAAACTACAAACTACAAGTCATTGCCGCGTTATTATGGAACCTATGCAACTTCTAGGCAAGACCCGCCCTTCAATAGCATTCACACACTAAAATTGTCCAGGCGTCCATGCTTACGTAAGGTAACATAACCCGATTTGTTCAGGTCCTATCCCCTGACCAATCAGCTATCCTAACCTTAACCAGTCGAGGTCAATGCCTAACCCCAACCAATCGAGCTGCTTCATAGGGTGGGACTTGCCTAGAAGTTACATGGGATCCATAATAACGCCTCATTGCCTTGTAAAGTTAGCTCATGCTAATGTGTTAGCTAACATTTGCCTATTTACACATTCAGAAGATATGGATAAACATTAGCATTCATTTGGAGCTGTGTTTCTGGTCACCTGTATACGTCTAATATACAGTCTTTTTTTTTTTTTTGCTGTTCTGGTCTCCACCAACTCCTGGAAAAATTGTGTATAGCTTTAGTATTTAGATTGCATTACTCTCAACGACCATCAACTAACTGCTAATCGCTAATTTGTTTGTCATTTGGCAGGCACTGAAAAGATAATGTTAGTATGGTTATCATACTAACATTTTTCTAGGGTTGCAACTACCTATTCTTTTCATAATAAATTAATTAGTTTCAGTGTTTCCCACACATAGACTAATTTGTGGTGGTGCGCCATACAATCAACACCGGCCGCCACATATTGCGTTTCGTTATTTTTGCTATTTAAAACACGCAGCGTATTCGTTCAGCATCATTTCCTTTCCCTGCTCTCCTCCGTCTCTCTGTCGTTCACGCGTCTCTCACACACACACACACACACACACACAGCCCCTCCCTCCGTGCACACAGCATCTGTCTCCCTCAAAACGAGAGAAAGACGGCGAAATTCCCAAGTTCACGAAAGGTTGGTATCTTGTGAACACCTTAACACAATCACACATTAAAAAGTGCTATAAAATATTTCATATTCTGAATACAATGTTGTCAGTATGTTAATGTTCGAGTCCCGACCTGACAAACAAGCGATTGTGCCTGCTTTAGAAAGTTAACTAGTCATAAGTTTGCGGTAAAATGCAGTTGGGTTGTCGAGGTCAAAACACTATATGTAGCAGCTGTGAATCAAATAAAAGTATTATAAATAATTCAATCCAGATGAGTATTGAAAAGTATTTTCCGCGACGAGGATGAGGACCAGCCTGAACCGGAGGTATCAGTCTGAAACAGAGCTGAACAGTCCGACCAGTGTAATTAATTATGTTATTAATTTGTTTACAATATTTTCAGGCTTTAACCAGTGCTGCTCAAGCAGAAAGACAGGGTCACTGGGAGAGAAAGAGATAGATTCGTTAGGCATTGAAGAAAGAGTAGGAAAGGAGGACAGCATCCATCAGCGTGTCCTCCTCAGCTTTTGATACTTGATTGTTATATAAATAAGTATTCCCTCTCTCTAAAAATAGACTAAATAGACTTAAAAAGTCGTCAGATCAATCATCAGATTACTAGTTCAAAAGGCCTAAAATGGACACTTAAAGGCATCGCATTACCTTCCTAAGAGTCTGAGCTGCTTCCCACAACACATCCATTCTGCGCTCACAAACTACAGCAAGTAATCTGGCAGGTGGTATTACCATTAAAGCAAAGAAAAGCTCCTGGAGAGAAAATGACGGGAGGGTGTTAATGAAGTACAAACCTCCAAGAAAGAAATGAGACCTCACACAGAATAAACTGTAGACTTATGAAAACCAGTAAAACAAATTAGTATGTAGTTTGGAGTAAAGGTTTAAGCGGATGTGTTTAATGGGTAGCAAATTGAGCCCACAGTGCCCTTGCAAAATATGTTCATCGACTGATTCAGTATTTCAAAATGTTAAGTAGACATCAAAGCAAAGAGCAAACTGACAGTGGAAACATGTTTGCTAAATTTAACAGGAGACACTCCCTGGCTAAAAGGCTTTCATACAGAAGCGTCTGTGCTGATAAATACATCCATCCACCCATGCGCAGGGCATCACCCTGGTTTCTCTTATCACCAAATGAAAATAGTGGAAGGAAATACTCTGGATGGAAACTGTCCCTCCCTCCATCCCAGACACACCTTCATGGCACCTCAGGCCAAAACGCTGCTCCGCCTCGTTTGCAACAATTAATACAAGAGGAGGAAAACCTGTTCTTATTCATTAACACAGGAAAGTGATACATACACCATATGGCCAAAGGTATGTAGACACCCTTTGCCAACATACTTTTGTGTCATATTGGTCTAATACTAGGAGCTTCCAGGTGACAATGTGGTGGGGATAGACGCACCTTTCAGGAGGCTGCACCTTTAATGTTTTCAATTGAACCTGATCAGGTCCTTATTTTAAATTAGTCCTTGCTATTCTTGCGCTTCCAAAGACTGTGGCGCACATGGGTAGACAACTTAGAAGTACTTAAAACTCACTGTACCAAAAGGAAACCTAAAGTTGCTAATGCTACTAAGCAATTCTATGGAAGATGCGAGCAGCTACCAAGATGAGGACTGTGCTACGCAAAATCTATTACGGACAATAGTGTGCTTCCATCTTTGCGGCAACAGTTTGAGGATAACCCTTTTCATGTCAACATAACAATGTCCCTGTGCATTGCACATACAGAAATGGTGTTCCCAGTTTGGTGTGGAAGAATGTGATTGGCCTTCACAGAGCCAGGACCTCAACCCCATCCAACACCTTTGAGATGAACTGGAATGCCGACTGTAAGCTGGGCCCCATCGCCCAAAATCAGTGGCCGAACTCACAAGTGCTCTTGTGACAGAATGAGAGCAAATCCCTGCAGCCAGGTTATAAAATCTTAACATCAAACATATCATCACCTTATATAGATGTTATATCTATATAGATTTATACATCCAGCGGCCACAAAGCAACACGTGCTTTCATTTGGCATTGTCGTTCTGTAAACTGGGTGAATGTAAGTCCACTGTCTTTTAGCTTCATTAGTCGGTCTCCACCAACTTCTGAGAATAATATCTGGCTCTTTAGCTGCTAAATGCTCCGGTATGTTCACCAGCTAGTCTGTCTGCTGTTTCTGTCATGTTTATTTTATTTTTTTGATAACACAGTTGCCTGATGTGGTTGGAAGCAAGGTTAATGAGAGCAGAGTTTCGGATTTCAAACAAAGCTAAAATACTCCATAAAGCTGAAAACGTTGCAGTTCCATCATTAGGAATAACTCCCTTTACATTACACGTAGTCATTCGATCCATTGTTAATATCAGAATTAAGTAGTGCAGCTTTAAAGTCTAATCTGTCTGTACCTGTGGAAAACAAAGTCTCTAAAGGAATAGCCAGTGGTGTAGTCTACGTGATACCAAGGTATACGCCGTATACCCACTAGGAAAAGTCAAGGAATTCCGTATACCCACTTACAAAAGCGCGATGATACGTAACAACATCATTTTGTGACAGAACTTTCTCACTTTCATTCATAAATTTACCCCGTCTGTGTTGTGAAGCACTGACATTTGGACCTTTGGGGCTTCCGTGGCCGTGCCCTGGATCTGACGTGACGCTACTTAACCTAACTAAACAACAACAAGTTGCATTTTTTGCGCGGTCTGTCCTTCTCGCAACTATATGAAACGTAAACAGACCCAAATAACACTACTTCAGTGTTTTCAAAAGTCTGTCCCTGAAGCTACTGCCGCGTCGGGTGACACTGCACTGCAGCTGCCACAGATCCTGATGACCCGATCGTTAACGTTACCATTACAAAAAACCAGCCCGAAAATTCTACCGTAACGTTACTGCTACCTGGTGAGTGAGAGTAGCTTGTGTGTGTGTGTGTGTGTGTGTGTGTGTGTGTGTGTGTGTGTGTGTGTGTGCCTGGCCAGCAATATGGACTGAAATTCAGGCTAGGGAGTTTAAAAACAGGCATCCTTGGTTAGAGTGGAGGGACAGAAAGTTAGGTAAATATCAGCACACATGCAAAGCTGATTCATAAGGTCAGTGACTGTGCAAATTAGAGTAAATTCTTCAATCTTAACTGTGCATTACTTTACACAATTAAATTACTATATGGTAATATTAGTTATGACTGGTCAGATAATTAACTAAAATAGAAAGAGTGGAGCTTTTTTCTCCTTTTGTCTGCTTTTTATGCATTTGTTAGCCATGGTTGAAGACTGTAAACAGTTTATTAAATCATTTTGAGTAAATTTAGGACCTGTTCAGCAGATGTTATTACTAATAGATACAAAACTTGTATGATGATGCTAATTATTAGTCATGGTTTTAGGTGGCAGTGTAGGGGTGTCGATTAAATGGCTCATTTGTGTGATGTCCTGTTGTGTTCAGGTTCGGTTGCATTTCTCAAAAAGTTAAATCTGTATCATCTTTTCTCAACTTCAAGTGTTGTTTTTCCAGGGATTTAATTAAACGCCATCAATACTGAAATGTCAGTTGTCCGTGTACAGTTGGTATAGGGAAACGTCACAGTGCTTAGTGTATGGGGTGTCGCTCTAGGACAGGCGAGTATGAGGCTGGGAGGGGAAAATCACAGTATACTCACTACAAAAATATAGACTACACCACTGGGAATTGCCACGTCAGGGTTTGAGGGGTGGGTTATTTAAAGGAAGCAGACTATTGGAGACAGATGGCTGCGAGGGGTCAGAGGTTAAGTTTAGGAATTACACAATCACAGCCTTGTTCAGGGTGACGAGACACGGACACTCAGGGATTTTGTCTTTGCCTTCAGGGAAATTTCAGTCGCTCAAGATTCAGTGTGTATGTGAGAGAGACTGTGTGGCAAGAGGTGAGGGGGGTGGGCAAGCGCAACAGCTACATGATTTGTGGAAGCAGAGTTCAAGTTCAGCAGCACAGACCTGCAGACCTGGGGTCCATTTCAGAAAGTAGGTTTAGTGAAAACTCTGAGTTTGTTAACCGTGAGATGAGGGAAACTCTGGGTTTTCTGTTTCAGAAAGGGAGGTTAATCAAACCTGAGTGAGAGGGGTAACTCCAGCCCATTTCAGAAAGAGAGGTAACTTAACCTCAGAGTCAATTACTATGGTAACTGAGCCTGTGAACCTAACCTGGTCGGGAGCAGATTTTCTTCAATAAACCGTGAGTTTCTCTCAGTCTCCTCCCTCTGACACAGCGCTCTTTCATTTCCTCATTCATTCATTCATTCAGTCTGTAGCAGGCGCATTTTAGCTCAGTTTGTTATCTGCATGAATAAAAAAACAGGGTTCGTTTATGAACTGTGTTAGGCAGACTATAAAACGTTTTCATTCTCAAAACATGGCATTTCCTTTTGTCGACGATCCCGTTGATGAAGAAGCTGTATTACTTTGCAGGGAGTTAAACATATGTCGGGAGATGATATTGAGGCCAGGACCATTTTCATTTCCAGATACTAGGCTACCTATTTGAGCGGTATCGTTTTTCTTCCCAGTCTATCAGTTATGTAGCCTACATAACCTTATCCTTTCTCATATCACTAACGTCACCCATCATGGACATGCTCTTACATCCCAGCAGTTTCTTTGTGTTGCATTACGTTTTTTTTGCAAATGGCAGTTTTCTTTACAATATTTGTGATGCTGAGCATTTTAGTAAAGCCACTGTATAGCAAAGCGCCATCAGAAGAATGTGACTCGCTCTGAAACGTGTTTTAAACGTTTTTTAAGAAAATATACACTTGTGGGATCAGCTTGGGCGTGCTGTTCATGCCAGAGTGACCAACATGACCACATTGGCTGACTTGCGACAAATGCTGGTTGAAGAATGGGATGCCATCCCACAGCAGTGTGTGACCAGGCTGGTGACCAGCATGAGGAGGAGGTGCCAGGCTGTTGTGGCTGTGTATGGTTCTTCCACACGCTACAGAGGCTCCTGTTTGTGAAATGAATAAATTGTTAAATTGCCAATATGTCTTGTTTCTTCAAACTTCAATCATCCAATCCACCAAACACCAAACGAGTCAATGGCAGAATAAGCTGTTTGGCATTAGCAGAGAAGATTTGGCAAATTTTTCATGGGCGCAATCCACATACTCAGCGCTGCTGCTCATCCCACAAATGCATGTTCCTTACAAATGGGGCACCGTTTGAAAGGGAATTAAACAGGCTTTCCAATCGTATAAGATTTATTGCCAAAAGCATTGTTACCACAGAGAAATAATCTACCAAACAGAAATTTCCTTACTTTAACTTTATGTTCGAACTCGCTGTAAGTGCGCATGAGAATTTCCACCAACCAGTGTGTTTTTGGTTGTTACCATGGTGAATTGTAGTATCATGGCTCCATTCATGCTGCCTTTTTATAGTGGTGGGGCACGCGCTTAACTCTGAGTGAACCTACTCTGAGTTGACTGAACCAACTCAAATCAGCTGTTCTGGAACCGAAAACTCAGAGTTTCCCATCACAGGGTAAATCAACTCAGAGTTCAAGGTTAGACTCAGAGTTTGTTAAACCTCCTTCTTGAAACGGGCCCCTGGAGTGTTCCTCAGCCAGACAGACAGCCGGGTAAGAACTGAAACATTTTCTACGGTTCATTCCACATAACATTTTCTCATCTGAGAACTGTGCATGGGAATTATACATAAAAACAATTACAGTAACTATAGAACACATGTTAATCCTTAAATTACAATTAAAGTATAAATTAAATTAAAAAAGGGTATTTATTCTGAATTTATAAACATGGGTAGCATTGTAGTTTTTTACTACTGAAATGAAAAACAGATTTCACTCTGTTGCTCTCAAGACACTGAAAAAAATCAAAGCAACCCACAGTATAAATCCAAGATCACAGACAATAAACCAATTATGTTTTCCCACTATTTATAAAGACCTCAAACAATAAGGTCTGTGCTGTTAATAGTGTGTTTAATTCAAACTCAGGTCTGAAACTCTGTTCACAATAAATGTTTGATTGGTTTGAAAAAGTCAATCTCTGTTATGCAACCTGGCTTCAAGACTAAGGTGGCTGACTTTGCTGTTTTTAGTGGGAAAGCATGAACTCACATTTCTATAATAACTATAGGAATACTATGGTTATAATTAAATTACAATAGGATTACTGTAACTTTGTAGTAGATAAGATGTAGCAGTCTTACCATAAGTTCAGCTTTTCTCAGCCTCAGAAACACTTAAACATGATTGAGTCTAAGTTGTTGCATGAAGTCTGTTTAACAAATATACGTATGTCTGGTTAGGTATTATTTTAAAAGTTTTTGTACTTACAGGCTTGGCTCAATACTTTTTTGGTACCGACCAAAATGTGTCTGTCGCATCGAGTTTCAAAAGCTGTCAACTACCAAAAACTGGCATTGAATGTCTGGTCAGATTCATAATCTTGTTAACTTGTTTTTGATCACAGAGTCCCTGATTGAAATCAGTGTTTTGCCTGTTTTAGATTATTGTATTAAGGTAAAATTCCTGAATGGCTGCTGGTGTTAAGACAGCAATGGCTTCTTTTTGTATATTACTGTGTGACGACATAAATGTATCCAACACTGGAGCTATTGCCATGCCATTAAAGGAGAATTCTGGTCGATTTCAACATGTAGCTCTGTTGTTTGTAAATTTGGAGTGCTGTCAGTAGCGAGAAAAACAAAACTAATCGGTGTTGCCTACACCGTGTTATCCTCATGCTACAGTTTGCACCCAGGAGGATGAAAGAAATGCATAAAAGTTGTGCTAATTCAGCTCAGTTTAGTTCCGTTGTTGAGACGGCAAGATGAGTGCTTCGGGACCATCTACAAACTACAACACCGAAAAGAGATACAAAAATATTTTCAAAAATAGGCATGTACTTATTTTTTAAAAGTGCTGTAGTACAACTAGCAGGAGACAGGTTATAATTGAGGTAAGTTTGGAGACTACCTTATTTAATCATTAAATTAATAAATATTTTTGTTATATCTCTTTTTGGTGTTGTAGTTTGTAGACGGTCCCTAAGTCTTGCCGTCTCAACACCAGAACTAAACAGAGCTGAATTAGCATAACTTTTATGCATTTCTTTCACATCTACTGCAGCCAGATTCACTGTGTTCACTCGGGAGGAATCACTTTACATGGGTAGGCACTTGTAATGACATTTCGAACATGTTAAGAGGCTAAAAGCACGTTTAAAACGTTTCAGCCTCCTAGGTGTAAACTGTAGCAGGAGGATAACACGGTGTAGGCAACACCGATTGTTTTAGTTTTTCTCGCTACTGACAGCACTCCAAATTTACAAACAACAGAACTACGTGTTGAAATCGACTGTAATTCTCCTTTAACGCTGTGGTAACTATCCTTTTAATACTGTATTTCTGGGTGCATAAGGCCATTGTGGTAATTATCCTAACCTTGATTTCTTTATGGCTACAATTTTATTTTATTTTTGCATTACATCAATTTGCTGGACGTACACACACACACACACACACACACACACACACACACACACACACACACACACATATATATATAATCGCCTCCTTTTACCTTGTGACTGGACAATCTCATCTCTGTGACCTCCTTCGACCTCTGTGGCAACCATGACGACGATGATAGTGCAGACCAGACCAGTCCTCCATAGCGTTTCCATGGTTACTACAGTAGTTGCTATAGTAACAGAATTCAGTGCAGTGATCCCCAGGCCTCTGTCCCAACATGTCTTCTGCCCTCTCGGATGCCCCGTCGCCTAGCAGTGGGACAGCTCAGCACTCTGTTGGGCCATGGCTGCTGAAAGATCCGTGAGTTCAGACATAGCAGCCTCTACAGTGTGGTGATCAGTGAGTGGTGATGGATCCTGGACGAGTCCTCATAGGAGTAGAAAAAACCTGGACGGATATCCCAAGGGGCTCAGCAGCACTGGTAGGTTTCGACTCCTCTCTATAGCCCTGTAGAAGAGAAATTGTTCAGTGAGAAAGAGGAAGGCCAGGAAAGGGAGTGAAAAGGGAGGGGAGAGACAGATTTAGGCTCAAAAAGGGAGGACCAAGGGAGACATAGTAAAACACTGACTTAAAGAGAGAGAGAGAGAGAGAGAGAGAGAGAGAGAGAGAGAGAGAGAGAGAGAGAGAGAGAGAGAGAGAGCATGAGATCCCACTGACCCATGCAGTTTCCAGTCTAACAAGACAAATCTACCCAGTTCATATTCAGCATTCAGTGGAGGACCGCCCAGTCCTGCATTGTTCCTTCAGCTAATCAATCTTGCCTTTGACGAAAGGCAAACACCCTGTCTTTCACTCTGATGACCAGAGACAACGGCAGGTCCCAACCTGGGGCCCCTGAGGCCCCACTCTTTAAGCTGCCTGCCCATCGGAAAGAGTTCAAACACAAAGGAAGCCATTGATCTTGTAAAAAGCTGTGCTTAATGCCCAAACAGGGCTTGAAGTGGATATTATGTCAGAGGCTCTGGGGTAAAATGAGCCAATTTGAGAGGAGCAGCAGGTTGCCATCACTGCTACGCTGGCTGACTGTGGTGGTTGGCTGTATGGCTGAGTGACTTGCTGGCTGGCTGCCTGACTGTACAGCTTACTAATTGGCTGGCGTCCTGGCTAGCAGACGGATGGTATGAGTGCCTATATGAAGCTTGTTTACATCTGAGACTAAGTTTAGAGTACTGTGATGGGCGTAAAATTCAATAAATATATATCAACCGGTAGTAATATTTGACCATAAACACATAAAATAAACAACAATCTTGATATGGATCCCTTACATTTGTTTTGTTTATTAATGTGACCACGACACATACTGAGCCAGACATCTTACAGTTGGAAAATCAACTTCAACTACTTTGGCTTTCTTAATTTCAGCTCTAACCAGCCAGTTTGCCTCATATTTTTCAACACCACTCCCATGTTTAAAAGAGACATGTTTCTTCCTAATCATTGCTTTCAAACGTAACGTTACTTCGTCCACAGCAATCGGTCCCAAAACGTCCCAACTGGATAGTAAAACGTTAAACATATTCTTTGTAAATCTTTACAATTATTCCCCGAAAGAACCAAGCAAGCCTGCCTTGTTAAACGTGGGGTATACTCGCCGCAGCCGACCAGTCGAGTGCCAGTGTGACGTCATGGGAGCGGCATAACTGTTTATACTCGCGCATGGTGGTCGCGACACTAGTTGCAGTCTTCTCCTAAACAGAGGTGACGCTAATGAGGAAAGGCTACCGACTTTGCTATTTCTATGGACTAGAAGAAGAAGAAAAAGGTAAACAATGGCAGAACTGGCAGCAGCATTGACGTCAATACTTCGATTTGATTCAATGACCTACTTCATCGGCTCAAGCCTTTCATTCGCCATAAAAGAACTAATCTTAAAGCGTAACTCTCGCCAAAATGTAACCTAGGGTCTTTTTGTGAATGTACCTGAGTCAAACTTTCGTTTAAAAGCATATTTAGGACGGAATCGCCACTTTTAAGATGTACCGCATTTTCGTTTTTCGGTCAAATGGCCTTTTGAATGGGAGTGCTAGGGGCACTTTTATGCTAGCCTCAAAATAGCTATTTTTAAAACACTAAGAAGGTTCGACACAACATGAAACTTTGCTCGAAGTATCGCCAGGGGCTCTACACCTTAACGAAAGCATTGACAACATTGTTTGTGTACCCAGAGTTTACTAAAAAGAAAGGTTTTGAGCAACTCACGTTAGCAGTTGTTGTTTACGCTATCCGCCATTTTCCTAGTCAAAAATAGGCGATCTCCGAATGCGAATGAACGGACTCCATAGGATGAAATGTCATTCCTATATGTGGCTCCTTTTTCAACTACAAGGTCAGTATTGTGTTTCACTAACGACAAAACAACAAATTATCCGTGCATTTATATAGAACTAAGCTTTTGGAGCCCTCGACTATTTTTGACTGGCTCGACAGTGAGTTGCTCAAAACCTTTCTTTTTAGTGAACTCTGTGTACACGGTGTAGAGACCCTGGTGATACTTCGAGGAAAGTTTCATGTTGTGTCGAGCCTTCTTAGTGTTTTAAAAATAGCTATTTTGAGGCTAGCATAAAAGTGCCCTTAGGACTCCCATTCAAAAGGCCATTTGACCAAAAAACGAAAATACGGTAAATTTTAAAAGCGATTCCGTCCTAAATATGCTTTTAAACGAAAGTTTGACTCGGGTACATTCACAAAAAACCCATAGGTTGCATTTTGGCGAGAATTACGCTTTAACCCAGTAAGTGTACAAGAGAGACTTGTGTCACTCTGAGAGTCCTGGCATCCGTTTGCCCAGGAGCTCGTTCATGCTTCCTGTTTCCGCAAAAATAGAGTGGTGCGTGCCCTCCGGTTGCGCACTCAAAATCTACGTCATTTTGACGGCACATTCATGCGTGCCAGCTCGGCTCCGGCGACTGTAAAACAGCCTTTACAAGATCCAGACAAGACATTATGCCCCTGCATTGACTATCGTGGCTTAAATAACATTACTGTCACAAATAAATATCCCCTGCCACTCATCAATTCCGCTTTTGAACCCCTTCAGGGCGCCACTGACGTTTCTATATTACCTGCGTAATGCCTATCACCTCGTTCAGATCCAGCAGGGCGACGAGTGGAAAACAGCGTTCAACACCCCACTGTGCCATTTCAAGTATCTAGTCATGCCTTTTGGGCTCACCAACGCCCCAGCTGTTTTTCAAGCCATGGTCAATGACGTTCTGAGGGATTTTTTGAACCATTTTGTTTTTGTCTGTCTCAACGACATTCTAATTTTTTCTAAATCCCCCGAGGAGCATATGTCGCTCCCCCACAGACCAGAAGCTTCACCCTTGTGCTTTCTTTTCCAAGAAAATGACTCCCGCAGAAAGACACTACGACGTGGGAAATCGGGAGCTGCTGAAACTAGAGTTGGAGGAGGGCGGCATTGGCTGGATGGAGCGAAGCATCCGTTTGTGGTCTGGATCGACCATAAGAATTTGGCTTACATCCAATCTAACATGAGAATCAACTCACGTCAAGCCAGATGGGCCCTGTTCTTTAGCAGGTTTAACTTTATTTATTTGACTTACCGTCCTGGTTCACGCAATGTTAAACCTGATGCTCTCCCTGAAGCAGTCCTGCCTTCCTCCTGCGTTGTGGCTGCAGTACGCTGGGAGATTGAATCTCTGGTGAAAACGGCCCAAGGAACAGACCCTGGACCGGGAGATGGACCACCTAACCTGCTCTATGTTCCAGAGTCTGTGCGGCCTCAGGTGCTGCATTGGGTTCACACCTCCCGCTTCGCCTGTCACTCTGGGATGTACCGTACACTGACATTGTTAAAAGAGACACTTCTGGTGGCCTTCACTGGAAGCTGATGTCCGTGCTTACGTGGCGGCTTCTTCTACCTGTGCACGGGGTAAAGCCTCTCACCAGCCTCCCTCTGGTCTGCTGCAGCCTCTCCCGGTCCCTAGTCGCCCCTGGTCCCATGTTGCTCTGGACTTCGTCCGGCCTGCCAAAGTCTGAAGGTAATGATACAATAGTTACCATTGTGGACAAATTCTCTGCCCACTATGTAGCATTACCAAAATTACCGACTGCCAGTGAGACAGCGGAACTCTTAGTCCAACATGTATTCCGTCCCCATGGAATACCTGTGGACATCGTGTCTGATAGAGGCCCACAGTTCATTTCACATGTCTGGAAGACTTTTTGTTCCGCATTAGGTGCGTCCGTAAGTTTGTCCTCAGGGTTCCATCCTCAATCCAACGGCCAGACAGAGAGGGTCAATCAAGATCTGGAAGCGTCACTGCGTTGTGTGGCTGCTCAGCATCCGTCCACCTGGGCTAAATATCTTGCGTGGATTGAATATGCCCACAACTCATTGACTACCTCCGCCACTAGCCTCTCTCCATTCGAGGTAACCCTAGGATTCCAACCCCCACTGTTTCCCGCCCAGGAGAGAGAGTTGGCTGTCCCTTCAGTCCAAGAAAACCTTCATCGCTGCCACAAGGTTTGGAGTGATGCCCGTGCGGCCCTGCTTCGGACCGCAGAACGCAACAAGAGGGTGGCGTATAGGCACAGGACCCCTGCGCCCCTTTTCCAACCAGGTCAGGAGGTTTGGCTCTCTTCCAAAAATGTTCCTCTTCGTACCAAGTCTCGTAAAGTCGCCCTGGTATTTGAGACTGTTCGTTGTGGAGTCCATTGTTAATCCCTCTGCTGTCCTGTTGAAGTTGCCACAGGCGATGAAGATCCACCCTACATTTCACGTGTCGCAACTTAAGCCTGTGTTCTCTAGTCCCTTGTGCCCGCCTGCGGATCCCCCCGGCCCGCCCGGATCATTGGCGACCATCCGGCTCCTGGATGCTCGGAGGCAGGGTAGGGGACTCCAATATCTGGTTGATTGGGAAGGTTATGGGCCCGAGGAGAGGACCTGGATCCCTAAGCATTTTATTCTGGATCCGCAGTTGGTTAAAGACTTTCATCGTGAACATCCGGACAAGCCTAGCGGGACGCCCAGTGGCGCCCCTTGGGGCGGGGGGGTACTGTTATAGGGCAGCTGTCCTTCCCCGTCCCTAGTGTGTGTTCTCTCCCCTTATCCTTTTGTTTCTGTCTGTTTTGTTTCTGTCTCTGTCTCTGTCTGGAAGTAGGTCAAGGGGCGTGGTCTCGCAGAAGTAGGTCCAGGGGCGTGGCCGTTCAATCCACTCTACCTGCACGGCTTCTGCCTATCCACTAATCACCTCTGCAATACTTAAACACGGGTTGATGTCACCATCTTCGCCAGATCGTTGCATCCACAAGTGTGGTAACTTGGCTCAGTGTAACTTTGTTCGTTTCTAGTTTGTTACTCGTCTTGTAGTTCTTAGTGCTCCTGCTTATAACCTGCTTCTCTGTTCAGATCCCGCCTCAAGACCTGCTGCATTCCCTGCCATTGTCAGCTGTTCTGCCTGCTACTCACCTCCCAGACTTTGCCACCTCCACGCTCGGATTCAGAGGAACAGTTTGGATTCACCACTGCCTGCCCGCCTCTAGCCTCGGTCCAGTCCGGAAGTCATCAAGCCTTGTTCCTTCCGACCTTGATTACTCTAAGTACAGATTCTCATTAAAACACTTTGAAATCGTTACTCTGTTCGCTAGATCAGCGAATGAGAGCAATGACCTTATCTCAGTTTAACCTAACAGGAATGCACCACTGTAGTCACCTGGGCATCGAAACTACAAACCTAAAATGGAGGCTTCTTGTTAAATGAGGCAACCAGACTAGTAATGCAAGTGCTGTGACCAGGAGGGGTTATTATAATGATCTCTGATTTGTCATGAAGTTGCTGGAAACTTTTGGACATGCTGTTCTTAATTTCAGCAATGCAATCCAAAATTCAGGACACATAGGTGGGACCTGGCTTTGTCCCAACATACAGTTGCATGTCATCTGCATACTATTTCATAATGCCAGCGAAATTTTATGTTTACCTTCATCAGCAGACGCTAATGACTGTTTCCTATTTCCAAAAATAACAGAGAATATTGTTTATTCCTTGAATGACAGTACTCTATGATCATTTGGAGGTAACAGTTCAGCCAGGCAGACATCACAGACTAAGATCTTGGGTCTCTTGTTCATTTTCCACAGTACTAATTTAACTGTCCTGCACTATACAAAACCCCAAGTTCCTTTTTAGCGCATTCCGTTTTTCACTTACAGACCAACACAAGAGCAAGTCTGATTTATAATAACAATGGAAAATGACTTCCTCAGACCCACAGTACCCATTACAAAAACAGACCAGAGCCAGGATGAGGAGTCACATTTTCATGGGTGCCCTTCTCTTTGACTTGAGTTTCCTGGCTATGGATTGCAGTGTCAGCTAAAATAAACCCAACCCTTGCTATTCTCCAGTAAAGTCTGCCCACCCAGTTTACTCTTGTCCCAGCCTCCCCTCCATCAGTGCCGTCTGGGGAGAGAAGAGCGAGCGGAGACGCCACACTGGCCCAGATGGCTGGCGGCTAACCAACTGCAGCCAAAGGTAATCGGAAGCAGATGGGAAACCTTTTGGTGACGAGAGCAGGGGGAACAAGTTGCCTCCTGAAAAGAGGAGGGAAAAAACGAGCGCAAAGCCCGAGGGGAATGAAAGAGAGACAGCAGAGTGTAAGCTGTTCGAGCCAGCTGGGAGAATTATTCTTGAGTGTTAATACCCTGAATTGAGTGTGGAGGAATGAGTTGAAAAGAGCCCTAATGTGCCTCTTTTTTCATTTCAAACAGCAAAGGGAAGGTACAGTAAAAGGAGAGCTTGCTTAAAAACACTAAGGGGTATTTGTACTGTTGCAGCTTCCCTCATACATGGAACAACTGAAAGTCTTTCTCCCTTCCCCTCCCTCAGGCTTTCTCCCAGTCATTTCCTGCACAAGCCAAACTCCCCTCCATTTTCATTACTTCTTCTGCTCACGCTCTCAATTTATTGTGGGTTATTAAACTTGCAGCTTGATATCAAGTGCTTTTCATTACCACTAACTCGTTTTAACTTTGTTAATTTAAACAAGAGAAAGAGGGGGAGACCGGACCCCCCAGTGCTGTCCCTTGGTGTGTTTTTTTTAAGTAAAGCTGCTTAAAGAGATTTGTGGAGGGCTTCAAAAGATCCCCACAACAACACGCATGCACTGCGTTCGTGGTAAATTATTGCTCCATTATAAACTGCAAAGAAATGCAGCTAAATTAAGAGAAAGCTGTCTTGCAGAGGTGATGGTGTCGTACATCTTCCGTGGTCTGTTGTGCAAAACTTTCCCTGTGGGCTGTATCACTTTTGAGCAAAATAAAAAACGTATGTTTGTCAGCAGGCCAAGCGAGCACATACGTCGACTCTCAGCTCTGTGTTTTGCTTGGATTAGCTACAAATATCGAGCATATTGCTGCAATCACGGCCAAGAGAAAAAGTGGTCCGAGCTGCAGACAGGCCACACAATTTCCAACGCAATCACAATTTGCAAAAGAGAAAAGGGGAGAAGAAAGGGGTCGTTGTTAACAAGAGAGAGAAAATTTGGACCGCTTGGGATAATTAGGTGGGAATATAAGGGTGGGCCAAATTTGCAATCCTCTTCATCTCTTCCATCTTGTCATCCACTAGTTACTGGTGCTTTTCATATGTGTAAGGGATGTATGTACAGTGAGTTTTTTTTCTTTTTAAGACTAGAGCTAACTATGCTGTCCTTGTCTTTAACTGTTGCCAGGGAGAGTGGAGCTATCCGAAAACTAGCACACTAATCAAAGCCATATGACCGGCTCAAAGTAGTCTGTGTGGAGCGAACAGATGCTAAGTGTCCCTCAGCTTAGCTTCAAGTCTAGCACTCCCCCCACTCACTCACACACATATACAGAGTGTTTCCACTTTGATCAGGGAGTAGTTCATGAATCAGTTTTAGGCTCAGTTTATTATTTCATTCAACCGGCAGTGTGGCTTCTTATTTCTAATAAGACCATGAGGCTGTGGGATCAAATAGCCGATTAAGACGAATGTCACAAGTCAGATGCAGCGTTTCAGTCTGCCTCAGCAGCAATTATAAGTATATTAATAAGTCTAGCTTCACGCAGATCTCCACATAAAACCCTGAACAGGTGATAGAAATAATACAAAGAACTGGGGAATATTTCTCAGACTAAATTCTCATTCTCTCTGTCTGGTACAAAGACAGAAAGAGAAAGAGGCAGGCATTCCTTTCTCAATTTCCCCAAATAAACAGTGTGCAGATGAAAAGTGGGAACATAAACAGGCCAGAGAACCTCGGATGTGCTCCCCTAACTCTGAAAATGTGCCTCTCGAGTCTGAAACAATATTTAGTGAGAGAGAGAGCTGACTCGACACGAAGTGAGTCAGCCAGCAGCACTGGGAACACAGCACAGATGGTAGTGGAAGGTTTTCTCTTTCTGTCTTTTATCATATTAATTTCTGCACAGCTTCTTTACGACTGCCAAGAGTCCAAAACACCAACAATATACTCAGTTAAGTCACTCACATGAGACAAAGAAACGCAGCAAATACTCACGTTTGTGAAGATGAACCATTAATGGTTGGCTTTTTTTGCTTAATGTCAAAATAGCTGACAGTTTTCTTTTAATCAACATTGATTAATCAACTTATTGTTTCAGCTCTTATCTTCTTTACCTATCCCATCAAGACATAGCATTAATGTAGTGCAAAAGAAGGCCTGTGTGTGTGTGTGTGTGTGTGTGTGTGTGTGTGTGTGTGTGTGTGTGTGTGTGTGTGTGTTGGCGAAAAGGTACGGATGCAACAATGCAATTTGGGATTTCAGTATTGCCGCCATAACTGACCTCAATAAAGGTAGCAACCATGATGTGACCGATCAATATTCAATACGGTTTCTTTGTTAAAACAAATTCAGTGTTTACGCTAATAGTTATCAGCATTCATAAAAGCCTGGTTGGCTGCCAGTTTTAGTGTCACAGTAACGCCTGGCCTCATCTTTCCTTACATAAAGTTTATCACAATGAGTTTAGAGGTTTACAGAATTTAAATTTGGGGGAAATCACACACAGTATCACATTGTTTAGTTGAGGTATAGGAATAAAAAGTTGGACTAGGCATCTCTAATGTGCATGTATGTATTTGTGTGTGGTTTGGTTGATGGTATATCCAAAACCTGAGAAACTAAACTAATATGTCTGTTGCCATCATATGCAAACTAAAACAAGGCTACATGACAAAAATTATAGTATCTTGAATAAGAGCATATGTTAATTCTACCAACATGGTGCACAAATAATGCAATTATGTTGACAAAAAGAAATAAACCTGCTGTTCATTGAGGGACCACATATTTGCATCCATGTGCACACAAGTCCTAAAACTACTTAGATCATCTGTGTTACTTCAGAGAATCTAAAAGTTAGCTGTAACATTCTGGAGTTATAATTCATCAATCCCTAAAATATGTTATAAACCTTATAGAATAATAGTAGTTGCAGAATTACTGCAGTAGTTTTGCATCAATGGGAAGATACATGTTGCTCCCCCAGCCGGTGAACGAATCAAGGCCACTCTTCACTTTATGTACCTGATGTCTGCACACACACGCACACACACGCACACTGACTGCCTTGTCATCAGCCAATGAGGAGATCCCAGCCATAACTACGAGCTCTTGAGGAGAAGAGCCAATTCAAACATAGATTTTAAGAGGAATACTATACAAATACATTTACAACATTAAATCCATAAAGGGCCATATCATGACCCTCTGATACCACAACGAAAAAACTAAAAGACTAAACAAGAGCGACATTCAAAGTATGCAGAAATATTTCTGGAGAAATTAGCGTATTAGAGTTCAGAGCAGCCTCCTGGCAGCATCATGTCATGACCGTTTTTCTCCAGACTTTTGCATGAAAACATGTGTGAGTGTGGCCGAGCTCGCTGACTTACCTTCCCCGTGTCCCCTTGCAGAAGATTCCGCTGTGATTCTGTCCTCTGTCCTCCGCAGCGAGCGGAGAAGAGGCGGCGCCGGCGGATGACTGAGGAGACTCAACTTCTTCCACTTCCAGAACTAGTGAGGGCACAGTTTGATGTCGAGTCACCCACACTCAGATTATCAAACTTCCGGTTACGATTTGCAAAAATAATAGTCATATCTGCAAAAGGTTTTGGGTAAAATGAGCTAAATTGAGGGTTAATGTTCCGGTTTAGTGACATGACTTGATTAAGACCTCCACGGATGTTTCATCTTGAAGTACAATCCAATCTCTAACTATCCTGATTGTTAATGTGCGTTTTGCTGCCCAACTCTGTGCACTTTTTATAGGCTACAAGTAAGCTATTACATGTATTAACTTATTTATTTAAAAACCTTTATGTGTGTATCACCATGGATATGTGTAAAATAGCCCCATGTCTTCAATTATAGTGCAAGTGCAGTTCTTAGGGTTTTTGTTTATTTATTTCAACAGCAACACCACACACCACCCAATCTGGTTTGGCTATTTATTTTTTCTTTGCACCATGGATGTGGCTTTGCATATGCCAGGAGTCAAGATACAGAATATACTGAAACTATTACCAAACAACATTACCATGTTCAATGTTCTTCTGCGATACTGACCTGAGTGAATTAAGTAATTGCAACACTGAGATGTTACCAAAATGTTTTAATAAAGACATGTTTTACCCCCTTTTAAGTGTGGTATTACTTTTCCTATATCAATGTTAAGTTTCACAATATTATGTTAATACTTAGATGGTAAGGCAAACCGCAAGACATCAGACAACCTGGAAGGGTCTCTTCTGTCAGTGGTAAAATTAAGGTGAACAGTTGGAGGCAAATGTTTTTTTTCTAGGTAACAATTTTTTTCTAAATGCTCTGTCGTCATGATTCAAAGTTAGAGTAAAAGGGAGACACATACAATCCATATTAAAAACATACACATTATTTCCCACATATACTTTTAAGCCATAATGTTTCTAGAACTTCAGTCTGAATCCTAACAAATATGTTTGTACATGTGTCACTGTATTGACATCGTTTAAAGATCTGTTGTGAGTACTCCTATCACAAGTGGACAGCGTACTAAGAGCAGTCCACTTGGACTACCAGATCAAATGAGGCTTTTAAACACAGATCCTTTGTTGACCCATTCAAGATCAAGGTCTAATTGAAAACCCACCACTTAAATTTAGATTACAAGGGCTGCTTTTATTTTGAAGGCACACATTTTCCTGTCCGGTTTTGTTTTGTCTGTGGTTGTCCGACTTGATTCAGAGGGGGCTTGCTGATTGGCTGCCTGATGTGCGACTCCAAGGAAGCAGCTGCAGTCAGTGTGTGTGTGTGTGTGTGTGTGTGTGTGTGTGTGTGTGTGTGTGTGTGTGTGTGTGTGTGTGTGTGTGTGTGTGTGTGTGTGTTTGTGCGCGCGTGTGTGTGTGTGTACTGTGGTTATTGCACAGGTGCACTAGTATAGTGTGTACGTGTCATAATGGTTATTCTGTAATAAAAAAAGAAAGAAGGAAAACACACTTCACATAGAGATGAGGGCACATACAAGTATTTTAGCATCACAGTGTACCACAAGCTCACTTAAGTTAAATAAAACAACAACAAGATTTAGCTTAAGAACAAAAATTAAAGTGTAAAAACGTATATTTTGTAATTCAGAGCCTGGCTGTTTCCTCCTGTTGCCACTCTGTATGCTAAACTGACCACTTTCTGGCCTTAGCTTCATATTTAAAGGAATAGTTTGACATTTGGGGAAATACACATAGCCTACTCACTTTCTGGTGGACAGTTAGATATGAAATTTTGTACCGCACACATATTTAAATGTTAAATAAGGGGACAGGTAGCAGCCGGTTAGCTTAGCACAAAGACTGGAAGCTGCTTCTAGTCTTTATGCTAAGCTGAGCTAATTGGCTGACATCTGTAGCTTCATATAGCAAGACGTCGAATAAGTGTAATTCCCAAAATGTTGAACTATTTCATTAACCAAATGTGATATAAATTGTTATGGTAATTACTGAGCGTTAGCGCAGCTAGTAGGCCGATTTTGTTACCGTTGGACAGAGCCAGGCTAGCTGTTTCCCCTTGTTTCCAGTCTTTATGCTAAGCTAAGATAACCAGCTTTAGCCTTATATTTAACATACAGATATGAGAGTGGTATCGATCTTCATGTCTAACTCTGCACAAAAGCGAATAAGCGTATAACCCCAATTGTCAAGCTATTCCTTTAAATCGGAAGCTACAGTCAGCTGCCTGTTAGCTTAGCTTTACACAAAGACTTGATCTTGGTTCTGTAAAAGGTGAAATAAAATCCATCTACAAGCACGTCCAAGAAATAGTCCAGCAACTCCCCTGTGAAGCCACAACTTGTCATTTTACACTTTTTCTTTAGATGTTTTTATATAGATAAAACAAACGAGATATAGCGTGTAAATTAGTGAACTTTGAAGGTTATGTAAATGTCAACCGTCTCCTCCTTCTCTTCATATGTAACACAAAGACATGAGAGTGGTATCGATCTCCTCATCTAACGCTCAGCAAGAAAGTGAATAAATATATTTCCCAAAATGTCAAACTATTCCTTTAATGTTGAGGCAATCAGGATGGTATATTTGGACACAGTATTCTACAGTTTGTAATAGTTCAATCAAGATTTAAAGAGATCATAAGAACGTGATAGGCAACAAACTGGATTCAGAGGCCCGTGTATGCATTGCATTTGTGTATGTGTGTGTGTGTGTGTGTGTGTGCATGTGTGTCATTGTCGCTAACCCCCACTTGTTCATAGCACCTTAAACTGCTGTCAGATAGACAGATATATCTTTGTCTCTGAAGCAACAACATCGCTCTATTCAGCGGTGAAGCAGTGACACATACTGTAAGTAGGTTTTATTGTTATATCGGATTTAACAGCAGCCATACTTTATATTGTTGGATTACATATATTTTCTATGTAAAAAAACTAAAAGATGATATGGTAGGTGACAATATGATAAGGTGAAGACTAGGCCTGAGGAAAAGATTTATTGAAATGATGAAATATATCAACAAAAACCTACTTTACGGTGTTAAAAGTGTGTTTTAACATTTTTATATCAATGATCCTCACAGTAATTAAGTCTGTAAACCTACAATAATCTATGATATTTATAATCTTATTTATCTTTTGAGTTTAAAGCAAATAATCTCCAGTTTAAATGGGTGTTTTTGTATTTAAATTGCTCTATCTGAGCTGTAAAACAGTATGAAAATGTGTGTGCACCATAGTCTGGTTAAGGCATGGTTGCGCTGGATTATAAAAATAGAGATTACATGTGCAAAAATATAAATAACTGCTTTCATTGTGCCTTGGAATAGAAAACCAAAAATGGGTAAAGAGGTCTGTGTGTGTCCTTTATCGCTTGTAACTTTTCTTGAAATTACTGGATGTATTTTTGGTCCTGGACTGAAGCATATCTGCAAAATGTTCCAGCCGCAGTCTGACGACATTGGTCTGGACAGCAGAAAGAGGGTTTTATGTACAAAATGTGCTTGTTAATTCACAGTTTAAGTGTGAGTGTTTACAGCCAATTTTAACATTATATTTTGTTTCAGATTAAACCACAATTGACACAAAAGCCTCATTATAATGAGGTTTCAGTGACAGCTTGCTTTGTGTGTGTTTTTTTACTGACAGAAATGAAACAACTGCTGAGGTGCTTGTGTTATTTTTTGTTTGTAAGATAAAGTATTTAGAGAGAATTGCAATTTTTTCGAATGCGATTTTGAATCTCAACAGGCTCATTTTGGTTCGGAATCATGACAAAGAAACACATGCAAACCATTTATTTGAATGACAATTGTTTCCATTGATGCAGGAAGATGTGCTTCAGTTTGGGGCATTTCGGCCCCTGATCTAATATGCAGATGAGCCTATTATCCAAGTCCGCCCACGTCTTTACTTGTTTTTAAATCATCACCAAAACAAAGGGCAGTTTGTGGAAAATCATTTCATGTATGAGGGTTTAAATGACTCATTATCTGTTGAAGGATGCTTACACAGTCTTAAACGCTGATGTACGTATGGAGGAATGCTCTGAGTTACATAACAACAAGCTAACTTCCTGATAGCGCAACCAAAATAATCATGACCTAAAATAACTTTAATAGCTGAATAGTTATCATGGGAATGCTGTTGATTTAATATGAACAACGTAATCTACAGAAAACAGCTTTTAGTAGTTAAAGAAGCAAATAAAATCACTGACCTCATGGTGGTATTTACATATAATTCATGAAGGTAAAAGAGTTCGAATAAGTCTCAACGCTATAGGGGGGCTTTGCATTTTGTGTTTTTACTCTTTACATAAAGAGGTCACTATTTACATTACTCCTACTTGACCTATCAGCGTGACATTAACGTTAGCATGCTAATGAAGTCTGGCCATTTTTGAGATGTTTGAGTGTCATTTTATAGTAAATAGAGAAACACAGAGTATACATATTCTCTGTAGTGTTTCTAATTTAATGGGGTTAATGATCCTGTACATAAATACACATGTTTTTTAAGGATTTGTAGTCAAGCTTAGTGGCTCTATGAATGACAATGTCTGTTGGTCAGTCAGTCCACCACTTTGGTCCAGACTGATATTTCTACAACTATTGGATGGATTGCCATGACATTTTTTACATACATTAATGATTCCCAGAGGATGAATCCTGCTGAATTTGGGGATCCCCTGATTTTTTTCTTCTTTTTCTAGTGCCATCAGCAGGTCTAGGGTTTCAGTATTATCAGTCAGATGTATCAACATCTACAGGATAGATTGGCACAAATTTTGGCTTCCTGAAATTTTCTAGTAGCCTACACATTTGACTCTATCCAATATTTTATTGTTTAGGACAAAATAGCTGCAAAACTAACTTAGCTCAAATTTTCCACCCTGGTCTTTAGACCAATACTAAGGATTATTATTTGAGTGCCTGAGATCGGCCAATATGTTTTCCTGACAGTTAAACATGTCACTATTCTTGCACAGGGCAAAACACATGAAAAAACATATTTTTTTCATACAGTTATGAGGCCGGAATTTTTGCTGCGTAACAGGACTGACTCAATTATTAAATGTTAGCATGCTAACACACTAAACTGGCATGGTTGACATTATACCTGCTAAACATCAACATGTTAGAATTGTGATTGTGAGCATGTTAGCATGATGATGTTAGCTTTTAGGTAGAAACACAGCTGTACCAAAGGACAGTCTCCCATAGCTGCTAGCATGGCTGCAGAATTTTAGTCTTGTTATACTTTAAGTAGGCCTATATTTGGTAGCTTTTACTTATGTTTGCTTATAGTTATGTTTACTGAGTATAATTATGAATGCTGGGCACCCCAATGTTTAGCTCACAATATTTTACTGGGTAAGAAAGTTGTATGCCTGAACTTGTACTGTTCTTCATTATTAGGATCAATCAGAATGAATATATTAGCTCTTGTGTTTGGTTTCACTTAGTTCTTCATGCTTCACAAAACCTCTCCATCAATGACATCAAGATTGATCAACCTGGAACACGTCACTTCTTTACAAAAATGTAAAAGTTTGACCAGATGACAAACACGATTTTTTTTTTTTTTTAAATGATATTACATAAATCATGCCATAAAAAAACAAACACTCAGCCCTGTAGATTTTGGCGTGTGTCACTGACTATATGTCCTCCGCTTGTTGAAAACAGAGTGACTCAGGACTTTTTCCACTGCTCACTGGCTCACTATTACTCTTTTACATTACATTCAGCTAGTTTCTGTCTTTTAAAGTATCTTTTGATGAAAACAGTTGCAGGCTCAGTAGAAAGACAGGACACAACACTATGGGTTCAAAGCTGTCAATATTTCACCTCATCTCTCTACACCTTTTGCTTTTGTGGTTCATAACATGCAAGTAAAGAAGAAAAACCATAAAAATCATATTTTGAAAAGAACACGAGCTGAGCAAAGACCTGAATTTTGTCATAGTTGGAAGTTTTTAGAAGTTTTTATGTCTCGTTGGAAAACTGTCAATGTTTTGGTGAGTTTGGTCGTGTCCTAAATTACAGCAGTGAGGCTAATATTCTTGTCGTGGTGTGTTAGGAGTTTGTTGGTTTATCAAGTTTACTTTCTCTTTCAGTTTAAGATTGTTCACCTAATATCGTTGAAGTCGGTGATGAATTTAGAAATTGTATCACTACAAATCAGTCTTGCTTTGTGCTTACTGGGAATATAAATAAAAGAAAAACCATGGAAAACAGAGTAAAGGGAATTATTTACGTCTCTGTATAGCCTACCTGTAGTCTCAACAGAATATCCATGTTGTACAGGAAATTAGGGTGGAAAATAAGTATTTGATTATTTTCATTATTGAATACTGTTGTCAATTAATTGTTTAGTGAAGTTCAAACAATAGTTGAAAAAGCCAGGTCACAGTCCTGGAGCTAAAGCTGATGTCTTCACATTGATTGTTTTGTCCAACCAACAGTCTAAAACTGAGAGATATTCCATTTATAATCATAAAAAAAAAAAAAAAAACCCAGAAATGAGCAAATTATCACATTTTAGAAGTTGGAATCAGCAAATGTTGGCTTTATAAATGATTTAAACGACTAATCAATTATCAAGATAGTTCATCTTGAGTTAATTTAAATAGTCAATTTTCTGTTAATAATCAATTAAACAACAAACTGAAGTGATTTGACTTTACACCATACAAAAAGGTGTAGGTGTAGTTTATGAAGCATTCTTGTGATGTCACAGCTTGTCTGTAGACGTGTGAGCTATCCATTTGTCCACATAGTCGGGTCTGGAGGTCTTTGTTGTGGTGGGTTTTCTGTCTTGTGGCAACTGTGTTTTTCTGCTTGGCTGTCCACTGTGGATGTGGGCATGTATGTAGCCAGGAAGCTGAGGTTTTCACTCACTTAATGTTTTTTTTCTTCTTTTTTTCTGTTACAACAGGAAGTGTTAATCTAAAAAAGTAATTTGGCTCTTACAGATGTACAAATGTCAAACTCTTTAGGTTCCATTAAATAAATGTGAGTGTGAGCTTTTGCATTCATATATATATATATATATATATATATATATACAAATGACTTAAACGATAAATCAATTATCAAAATACTTAATCTTAAGTTAAGTTAAATAGTTGATTGATTTTCTGTAACTATTCAATTAAACTACTAATTATTTCAGCACAACAGGGAATCTCTTAGACCTTTAACTTCAATAAAGATGAAAACCTCCCATATCAACACACTTTCCATTCACACCTAGACCGGAAACTGATGGAGATTAAATCTATCATGTCAAAGTTAGCATAAGTGGTTGATAAATTTCCAACACACTACGGTAGAAATGGTTTAAGCTTTAACCTTTTTCTCTTATTTCTTTTTAGTTTATCTCAATCCTTATTACAAGCACTTCTACATATTCAGATGATCTCCTCTCTTTGTGGTGTGAGCTGACGCATTGTGAACTCTGTCAATTTCTGTTTTGACATTTTTTTCGCCTGCTATCACATAACTGTTCCACACTGCAGTCAAAACCTGCCTAATTTTAATCTCATCTTTATGTCTTCAGACACTTATACAGAAGCTCTAAATCAGAATCCTACCAGACACATCACATTGTAGTTGTTTTAACAATAGAGTGGGGTAAAATTCCCCTTTACAGTTTTCCTTCCATAAAGGAAAACTTACAAACTTGAGTCTCTAAAGCAGAAGGAATTATCTAGAATCAAAAAGCACCTGTTTAACGGAAGAACAAGATGCTGGAGAAAGGAGGCTTTGAGGGCGGACTGCAACTTCCTGTTGTGGCTTTTGTCACCCGTTAGTCTGCAAGCTTCATGCAGTCACAACCTGTGGGTGCTTACCTTTTGCTAAATATCTCACCCAGACATAGGGCACATCACAGAGCTGAAAGTCCTGAAAAAACATACTTTCTCTTAGTTAGTAACATAGTTAAGAGAAGAAGAGGAGGTGAGGTTCTCAGGATGATGTGTCTTTTGCTTTTTGTAAAAAACTTGTAGCATTGAATGTTGTCCATTTTCAAATTGTATTTCCACAACTAAGAGCTAAAAAGTTTAAAGGTCAGAGGTCACATACTGTGAGTGTACAAGTCACACATTGGGCATTTGAACCAGCATATTCCTAAAAACATTCAGCCTTTTTTTTAAATGCAGGCATTGCTTAAATGTTTTCCCTTTCTATCTTTCTAGTTAATTTCCACCATCTACACCCAGGACTCCAAGCCAAAATCCAGCCCATCTCTCCCAGGTCTCACCATGTCCATCGACCCGGCGGCCGACCTGCCTTTCTTCTACGGCAGCATCAGTCGCTCAGATGCCGAGCAGCACCTGAAGCTGGCCGGGATGGCCGACGGGCTCTTCTTGCTGCGACAGTGTCTCCGCAGTCTGGGAGGCTACGTCCTGTCTGTTGTGTGGAACCTGGAGTTTCACCATTACTCCATAGAGAAGCAGCTTAATGGGACTTACAGCATCACAGGAGGGAAGCCTCACTGTGGACCTGCAGAGCTCTGTGAGTTTTACAGCAAAGACCCTGATGGGCTGGTGTGCATCCTTAAGAAACCCTGTCACCGCTCCCCGGATACACCGATACGTCCCGGCGTCTTCGACAACCTGAGAGAAAACATGCTGAGGGAGTACGTGAAGCAGACCTGGAACTTGGAGGTGAGGCTCTGCTGAAGCTCTGCTGAGGCTCTGCTGAGGCTGTTGGGTACTGTGGAACAGTTACCTTTAATGGCCTTAAGTTTGTAGACTCTAAAAGTGAATGAGTTCCTACTTTTCAAGAAGTTAAAATAAGTTGTAGTATAATTGAATATGTAAATGCAAGAGATAAGTGAATTAGGGATAATTAGCATTTAGTAATTAAAGGTTCCAGTGGTGGGATGTAACTACTGTAATTAGATTTACTGAAGTACTGTACTTACATACTATTTTGAGGTACATGTACTTTAGTTTACTTTACTTACTTTTATGTAGCTCTGTGTGTATTCCCCACTACATTACAGAGTCAAACATTTTACTCTTTACTCCATTCATTTGACAGATGTAGTTACTGACCAGATTAAGATTTTACATAAAACTTATAATAAACTTACAAAATACAACACATTGATAAAGATTAAACAATCATTTAACTTGTCATATTTAAGATATCTATGTGCTGTTAGCTGTGCACCAAAGATACATTTTCCCTCTACTATTCTCACAAAGTTTCTATTTGAATAACTGTTTCCAATGATAACTGAGAAGTTAACAAGAGATCATATAATCCAATATTTCACAAAGTTTCTAAAAGTTTAAAATATGAAAAAAATAGTGTAGCTGGATTTTGTTTTTTCTTCTTCCCTCTCGTATTAATCATCTTACGACCACTGAGATTTACACTACCGGTCAAAAGTTTGGGGTCAATTTCCATTCCACTCCATTATAGACAGAATACCAGCTGAGATCAGTTGCATTGTTTTTTAACCAGGGCAGCAGTTTTCAGATTACATTATGTGCTTACATAATTGCAAAAGCGTTTGCAAAAGCAATGTTTTCTCAGTTAGCCTTTTAAAATGATATCAGATTAGTAAACAGAATGTGCCTATGGAACAATGGATGAACTAGTACAGTGCCCGTTGAAAATGTGCCTGTTTGGAACGGGCCGATTGCTTGGCCTGTGGTATTGCTGCTTGTAGAATTCATCAAAACCAAATTGTACCCCAAAATTACTTACAGAAGGACCCCAAACCACTTCATATGCAACTCCCCTGTATAGCCTACTACTAACTTACTGATTTACCTGACAGAGAACGTTGCAGATTCAGAATGTAATCACAAAATATCACAATGACAATGTGGAGTAATCAGACATTGGCCTCATGGACTCACGGTGCAGTGTGCTACCCACCCGGCCCGTTATGAGAGCTAATCGCAGATATCTGCGTTAATCAATCACCAGAAGCTGACTGTGTGTGTGTGTGTGTGTGTGTGTGTGTGTGTGTGTGTGTGTGTGTGTGTGTGTGTGTGAGTGCAGAGAGAGAGAGAGAGAGAGAGAGAGAGAGAGAGAGAGCGAGAGACGGTGTTGTGTCGTATGATCATTAACGAATTTAACACTGCAGCAGAGGTGTTCATTTCCATACAGATTTAATGGCTTGACAGTTAGTGAAGGGTTCTTGATGCCGGCCATCAACGACCCTTACAGAGAAAACAGTCACAGTTACTGAAATATTTTTTAAAATACACACACACACACACACACACACACACACACACACACACACACAGACAAAATAAGCAGAACATCCATGTGATTTTGCAAAGTGCACATTTTTGTGTCTTTGTATACTCAGTTCAAGGTCCAAAAGACTTCAATCCAAAATCCTGTAGTTTTATGATTTGTCTCCTGCTGCAGACAGTCACACACTGAGACCAGTAGCCTTTTATCACTGGTGGGCTTCAGCTAAACAGCCAAACTGGCTCCAGATGTATGTGGACTCAGCAGGGACCAAAAGGAGCCAGAAAAGTCATAATGGCCCTCTCTCTCAGCAGTGTTGGAAACTAACAGTACATGTACTCAAGTACTATACTTTAGCACACTTTTGTGATACCATTTATCTTACTTTCTACTTCCACTCCATATATTTCAAAGGGAAATGTTGTACTTTTTACTCTTACTACACTACATTCATTTGACAGATATAAGATAAGAGATAAGATAAAATAGACTTTATTAATCCCACACTGGGGAAATTCCTGTGCTACAGCAGCTCAAAAGAAAAAAAATTACACACATCAGAATAACACAAATACACATTAAGTAGACATAGGAGAAACAATATACATAACTATGCAAGAAACATCTTATGGATGCACTGGGACGCATCCTCAGTGATGTATCCTGGGATCATTGGGTGTTTCGGGTCTCGCAACATCATACACCCTCGCCCAGGCGACCCAGCCGGGGTTGATCAAGCCCCGACTTGCATCCCAGTAGCAGTCCACGGATAAGTCCACGGATCAGCCCTCTTAATCCAAAGCCACCTTGTGGCCTTCTCTGCGGCTTCACTTGCGGATTGAATGGCCCTCTTCTTGGCCGTCCCTGTCACGCCCAAACGACTGAGGACTTTGCAAAGTGAACGTCCTGCAAAGTCTCTGCAGCCGACTTCTATAGGCTCATAGAAGGTTTTCCAGCCTCTCTCCCTGCACTCCTCCACCAGTTCCTGGTACTTAGCGCGTTTCCTCTCATTGGCTTTCTCAATACGCTCTTCCCAGGGCACCGTAAGTTCCAGCATGATCAGATGTTTTGAAGCCTCGGAGGTAACTATGATGTCTGGACGGAGTCTTGTTGTTGCAATATGCTGAGGGAACCTCAGCTGTTTTTCCAGGTCGACCTACAGCAGCCAGTCAGAGGCTTTGTGGAGGAGGCCTGTTTTTAATTGTGAGCGTACCCGGCTCTGGTATCTCTCCAGCTTTGATGAAGGGAACTGCCTTCTTTGGAGCATGATGGTGTTTGCTGGTGTTGATGGCTGAGGCTAAGCTCTCAGCAATTGCCTTAAGCACCTGGTTGTGGCGCCAACGATAGCGACCATCAGCCAGAGCCTTCGGGCAACTGCTGAGGAGATGTTCTAAAGAGCCTTTTCCAGAGCAAAGGTGGAAGGTGTCAAAAAGGAAGGTGTCTCGCTCTTCCCCCAGACATGGAGGTTAGCTGGACTTGGCAGGGCATCGTAGACAGCTTGTACCAGGAAACAGACCCGATGGAAATCTGCCTGTAAGATGTTTGCCCAAGTGATCCTACGCTGCAGTGTACTCTCCCACCTTGTCCACGCCCCCTGCTGCCGGAGTCCCACAGCCCTGCTCACTCGTTCTTCCTCCACGCCTGCTCAAATCTCTTCCTGGAGTAGATGGTGTCTTTCTTTGCCACGAGCCTGGCTGACCAGCGTCTTTGGGAAATAACCCAAACCCACTCTGCCTGTCGCCACGGTGGCCACCAATGCCTTTTGTCTGAGGCGTGACTCTGCCACCTCCACTGCTTTCCCAGCCTTCCATTTCCTTCCCGTCCTCACCTCAATGCCGGCTGATGACACCTTACAGTCCCTGGAATCCCTGTACTGTAGGACTTCTCTGGTGTGTACCACCATGAATTCTTCAGTGAGGCTGCTGAAGGGCAGCTGCAGGATGTTACTTGTCCCAGTGCAGCGCTGGTAAGACTGCGTGGAAGGCCCAGCGACTTCTGAAGAAAGCCACTGATCTTCCTTTCTAGGGACTCAACTGTTGTCATTGGGACTGCATAGATAGATCCAGGCTTTAAATCTACCAGGCAGACCGGACTTGTCAACCTTGGTGAGCCAAACTCCAAGTTCTTGTCCAAGTTCGGTCGATGTAGTTGTTCTTGAGGAGAAACTCTGTCAGTCTTCGTGACATGATGCTGAAAAACACCTTCCCTTCAACACTCAATAGTGAAATAGTTCGAAACTGGTTGATGTTTTTGAGTTCTCCTCTTTGGGGAGCCACACTCCCTCGGCCCATCTCCACTGGTCAGCAACTCTTCCTCTTCGCCAAATCACCTTCAAGATCTTCCACAGGTGCCGGAGAAGCTCTGGGCAGCGCTTGTAGACCAAATAAGGTACTCCACTGGGGCCTGGAGTAGATGCCGAGCGAGCTGCCTTGATGATCTCCTCAACATCCCTCAAACTTGGCTCCCTCAGGTTGAACTCTGTTGTTGGGGGAGCGGAGCTGATGAGGGCTTTGTTGGGCTCCAGCTGTTGCTCTCTCATTGAATCGCTCACTGTATCCTGGAGGAAGCGATTCACTTCTTCTTTTGAGCACTCAAGCCTGCCACTGCGCTTGTCCCCAAGCAATTGTTTTGTGAAGCCGAAGGGATTGGCGATGAAGGCCGCTCGCTTCCTGACTCTCTCTCTTCCCTGTCTCCGGTGCCACTCTGCTCTGCGGATGATCATCAGCTTCTTCCGCAGGATGTTGTGCAGCTCTGCTATTGGTTGCCTCTCCTCAGCAGTAGCTTTCTTGTACTGTTTCTTGAGGGTGCGAATCTCCTGACGCAGGTGATGTATCCTGGTAGCCCGGCGGTTCATGGTGTAGGAGGTGGGCTTGGTTTTTCCCTTCTCTACCTGACCAAATCTTTCTGAGGCATAGCTGAAGATGATGGTAGTCATCGTTTGGAGTTGGCTGTCAGCATCTCCTTTGGCTGTGGCTTGGATGATATTGGACACATCCTCGTCGAACTGCAGCCACTCACTCCGTTTGCTGGCTGGGGGCCATAAAGTATAAGAAATAGAAAAAATAGAATTAGTTATAATAATAATAGTAATAAAACAAACATATTTACACAATAAACACTCTTATATAAACAGACACAGATAAAACAGATAAACACAGATATACAGATGAATAAGGTGCAGATGAATATAAATTACATATTGCACAGTTGGAGGTAACACAGAGTAATAAATAAATAAATATGCATAGTTAATAATGTAGGTACATTGTACACATTAAAATTTAGCACATAAGAAACATAAGAAAAATGTATTAAACACAATGCACTGCAAAAGATTAAACCAATGGTTTCCAACTTGTTACTTTTGCTTGTGGCCCCATAGACATACCCCCTGTACACTTCTTATATCATTTGATTTGAATTACAGTTTTAGGCCCACATATGTTACATTATCCAGTATTTCCCAAAAAAGGCAAGGATTAAATAAAAGTAAAAAAAAAAATGGGGTTCCTCAGGAGGGTGGCTGGCGTCTCCCTTAGACATAGAGTGAGAAGCTCAGTCATCTGTGAGGAGCCGAGTAGAGCCGCTGCTCCTTTGCGTCGAAAGGAGCCAGTTGAGGTGGTTCGGGCATCTGGTAAGGATGCCCCCTGGGCGCCTACCTAGGGAGGTGTTCCAGGCACGTCCAGCTGGGAGGAGGCCTCGGGGAAGACCCAGGACTAGGTGGAGGGATTATATCTCCAACCTGGCCGGGGAACGCCTCGGGATCTCCCAGTCCTGCCCCCGGCGACCTGACCCCGGATAAGCGTACGAAGATGGATGGAGAACAGTTTTTTTCTTCTTTCCTAACTTATTAATCATCTCATGACCCCTCTTATTTATTTTGTGACCCACTGGAGAATGGCTGACCCCTAAATTGGGAACCACTGGACTAAACTACTTAACATCATATAACGTAGTTAAACATAGCTGCATATAAACCAACAGTAAAATGCTCTTTATGCATCGATGCGTCAGTATTAGTGATCTGATAATCATTTATCATAGTATATCAGTCACAAGAGCCATTTCTCTGCATATACTTACTTTAACTACAATTTGCTAGTAATAGCCTACTTTTACATGTGATGTGCACCTCTTTTAGAGTGCTGTATTAATATCTCTGCAGGATACCAGGTGTCCAGTGGCAAACACTTTTACAGACATTGCTGAATGAATTTGTGTCTCAATGTGTGCATTCTGCATGTCTATTTTTTCTGCTCAGGGAGAAGCAATGGAGCAGGCCATCATCAGTCAAGCTCCTCAGCTAGAGAAACTGATCGCCACCACGGCCCATGAGAAAATGCCCTGGTATCACGGTAAAATAGCCCGGCAGGAAGGTGAGAGGCGGCTTTACTCTGGAGCACAACCGGATGGAAAGTTTCTGTAAGTTGCTCATGGTGATGTTTTTGCACCTCTTGTCTTTTTCTTTGTCAACCAAAGGTCAAAGGTCTTTATGCAGGTTTTAAGCAACACTGTTGTTTGTTTCTTAGAGTGAGAGACAGAGAGGAGTCGGGTACTTTTGCTCTCTCTGTGGTGTACGGGAAAACAGTGTATCACTACCAGATCCTCCAAGATAAATCAGGGAAATACTCAATGCCAGAGGGAACAAAGTTTGACACGATCTGGCAGGTCGGTCATACCTTGTTCATTATCTAGTGATTATGTTGCAGCTAAGGACATTTTCAGAATGAAATAAAAATAAAATGAAATGTTATCTTAATCTCTCCAGCTGGTTGAGTACCTGAAGATGAAAGCTGATGGCCTGGTGACTATTCTCGGGGAGGTGTGCGTTAACGGAAAAACTGCTGGAAGTAGGTCTACTGAACATCTTATTTCCTTTTCTCAGTCATGTCAACATTATGTAATACCTGCAAAACTCACTGAGTTTCCAGTTAATGTTTGTGGGTTATTTGTAACATACAGCCTTGTTCATTGTTACACCTACTACTGAAATTGTTGATATTGGCCTAAATGTAATCTGTTTTATAATCTTTCAGAGACACCCAGTCTTCCTGCAACAGTGAGTACTGACAACATCCTGCACTGTTTAAGTCAGCATATGTTTCTTTATCTGAGATTTATTTTAATGGAATGTTACTCTTTCAGAGGCGGCCCGGCACAAATGGATACACACCGCCACCTCGAGGTCAGTCACCTGAAGTACAACCAGCTAAAACCCCTTATACTACGCATACAGTTATACTGCAACATTACTGTAAACACACATATTTAGCTGCTCTGTTATATGCACTTGCAGCAAAATAAGTTTGAGGGAATCTGTATATAAACCAACATCACATACCACAGATTGTATAGCAAGTTTGCAATGCCTGTCCCTAGATAGACCTTTAAAATAAAATCAAAATCTGAATAAGGAAGTATAAACAAAACAGTACAAAACACAAACAATGATACAATCAGTAGTATAAGAAGTATTCAGACCTTTTACTTTAGTAAACATACCGATACAACAGTCCTGTTGTAAAAGTAAAAGTCCTGCATTCAAAATCGTACTCAAGTAAAAGTATATGTGTTATCAGCAAAATGTACTTAAAGTATCCAAAGTAAAAGTACATAATATCACAGTAGGCCTATATTAATATTAAATTATTATTATTATGGTTGCATTCATGTATCAGCAGGTGGAGGGAAAGTTTATATATGTGTTGGGTAGTTTAATTTGTAACAATGGCGCCATATTTTGTATACTGATCATATACTTTGTGTGTAAAATCTTAATCTGAAAAATAACTAGTAACTTTGGCCTGTCAGATAAATGTAGTGGAAAAAACTACAATATTTGTCGCTAAAATGTAGTGCAGTAGAAGTATTAAGTAACATAAAATGGAAATGCTCAAGTTAAGTACCTTAAAAATGTACTTAAGTACTTTCCACCACTGCCTGCAATCCTTTTACAGTTACTGCAGCAGCATTTCCAAACTCACACAATCACACACACTTTTGAAAGCAGTGTTTCCAAGAAAACAATATAAATAGTTTAAATAATAAAAAAAAAAAAGATACTAACAGCTGTTTAGCATGTACAGCACATAAAAACCTGTCAACAATTGCAATCTTACTGTGTGGTTTGCACCTTTAGCACCGTCAGGTTTAAAGCCAGACGTGCCTACAGACCGTGAGGTTCTGCCGATGGACTCCAGTGTATTCAACCCGTACCACAACCCGAATGAAGTGAGGAAGTTCAACATCCAGAGGACTCAGCTGCTGATCGATGAAGTGGAGCTCGGCTCTGGGAACTTTGGCTGCGTCAAGAAAGGAACCCTCAAGACTGATTCGTGAGGACTGAAACATTATCAAACGACAGCTGTATAAAAGTTTCACTACTGAACCCAGTGCCCATCCAGATGCCACATGGTTTTGTAAGCACATATATACCATCTTTAAAGTTCAGATGGCCATCCAAAATGTTATGTTTGTCTTCTCTCAGGGGCCATGTCGATGTGGCCATTAAAGTGCTGAAGAGTGACAACGAGAAGCTGGTGCAGGAGGAGATGATGAGGGAGGCAGAGATCATGCACCAGCTGAGCAACCCCTTCATCGTCCGCATGCTGGGACTGTGCAAGGCTGAGAATCTGATGCTGGTCATGGAGATGGCCTCTGCCGGACCTCTCAACAAGTTCCTCTCCACAAATAAGTAAGTGAAGCATAGGCATATGATAATTTAGGAATAAACATCATCAGTATGGATTTTGGTACAGTTGCTCCATGTAATTTATATCATACTTGATAAGGAAAGTACCCTATACTGTAATTCAAGTCTTTTTTTATATAGCCCCAAATCACAATCTTTATTTATTTAATTTTGCATGTGACCCCTTAAAATATAGCAGTGTCTACTTTTGACCCCTCTCTGGACATTACTTTACGTAATGAGGAGTTCAAAAAGGGATTTTCCCTTCTCAGATAGTTTGACTTAAAGCATTTGTGGATCCTTAAGTGTTGAAAGTATCCAGTGTTTCCCAAGAAACAAACTTTTCTACACATTCTTGTGTAGCAAAATACGTTTTATCTCTTTAATCATATTTGACTACTCAGATTTATGCACCCCAAGGTTTGGAACCAGTAACATTCAACACCCTCTTATCCTCAGACCCTTGATTTCAATAAGAAAAAAATTCCATTTCTAAAAGAAAAAAAAAAAACCATATTCTTCATCATCTTCTGATTTTTGTGAAGATCAGTATTTTTGTCCCCACAGGGATACTGTTACCACGGAGAACATTGTCAATCTGATGCACCAGGTGTCAATGGGAATGAAGTATCTGGAGGAAAAGAACTTTGTGCACAGAGACTTAGCAGCTCGTAACGTCCTGCTGGTCAACCAACAGTTCGCCAAAATCAGTGACTTTGGGCTCTCCAAGGCCCTCGGAGCAGATGACAACTATTACAAGGTGCACATCATCAGATTGTCGCGCTGCATGACAAAGTGACACAAATGTTGAACTACTAAAGGATGGAAGCGAAGAGATTCCTAGCATTGCAGCTAACACAAACAGACAGCATATCTTAAACTGATTGCTTTTTTCTGGGAATTACTAAGCTCCCCATAAAGGTGTTACCGGCTCTGTTGAAACTAAAGTAAACACTCAATTAATTTCCTTTTTACTGGTTTACTGATGTACATCTGGAGGGAGTGTAGGGATCAGAAAGTCCCAGGAATCCCTGACTCCAATGAAATATTATAAAACTGAACACTAGACTGTAGAATTCAACAAGACTTTCATTGTTTGATAAATATTTGCCCTACACTGATTTCTTTTTTTCTTGGCAACCCCACCCGTCCCTCAATGTCCACATCCACCAATCATACACTTGTGACATACATGAACTCACATCACTATTAAGTGAAATAAAATAGGACTCAATCACAAAAAAGAAAGGCAACAACAATTTTAAGTGCTGTTGTTAAATTAGGTATGCTAATTAGCTTACGTTTTTCTCATTTTTTCAAAAGTAAAATTTGTTTACATGTAGTGATGCCAATATGTATGGCTTATTTATTCTAATCTATTCCATTCTATTATTTCTATTTAAAATGTTGCTAAAGTAAATGTCATGTAGAGAAAAAATGCATTAAAAAAAAAATGGAAATGAACACATTTTGCAGAACCCTTTGCTCATCCTTAAAGCACCCCAGGGCCCTTTACCCTTTAAGTACCCCAACAGTATATTGGCTCTAAATATCAATATTAATGTAGGCTACCTTTCATTGACATGCTGCTTGTTGTCATACGTGTTGTGTTGTACAGGCTCGTACTGCAGGTAAATGGCCTCTAAAGTGGTACGCTCCAGAATGTATAAACTTCCACAAATTCTCCAGTAAAAGTGACGTGTGGAGTTTCGGTATTACCATGTGGGAGGCCTTTTCCTACGGAGGGAAACCTTACAAGGTAACAAGTGTGTATGCAGAGCATCATCCAAGTCATCTATCAACATTTCAGTTGTACATATTAACTTGAATTACAGCTCTTTTTGTGTCCTAATTTTGTCTAGAAAATGAAAGGACCAGAGGTGATGCGCTTCATTGACAATGGGAACCGCATGGAGTGTCCGCCAGCATGTCCAGAGCGAATGTATACAGTGATGAAAGAATGCTGGACATACAAGTAAGAAACTGACACTTGTGCATCTTAGTTTGTTAAGTTTTATTGGATATTTATTGGGATCAAGATCCCTATTACAAGAGATCAGCATAGTAGCCTTCTGGAAAACAGTCTTTCCCAGTTCAGGAACGTGCTCTTGTGAAATGTATACTATGTCTTTTTGGAGTTTAGAACAAATAATAAATTAATTAAGAGGCGTAGGCTAATATTAATCCTTGTGGGACACCTTTATGAACCAAAGGACTTGATTTGAAAACAACCTGAACTCTACTAGAGAGATTTGATTTAAACCACCAATGGAATATAGTTTATTTAACAAAATATTATGATCAACAGAAAAGGCTTGGGCTTGCCAACCACAACAGCTGTTGCAGCAGTTGTTGTACTATTGTCATGTTAGTCTGGATCAACGGAAGTACATTTCCAGGATAATTGCCTGACGTCCCTCACCTTCCGCTTTCTGTCTGTTGCCGTTCTCACACTCTATTCGCTTTGGGAAACAACAACAAACTTTGAGCTAGCAAGCCGCACGCTGAAAAAAATGGCAAGTTTTGAAGAGAATTTGGATCGTGCAACAAGGCAGACCTGCTTGGTTCTTTCGGGAATGATTGTAAGGTCTTACTTAGAATATGTTTACGGCATTTACAATCTAACTGGGACATTTGGGACCGATTGGCGGGGTTTGCTATGGACGAAGTACACACGGCGATACGCTGGTAAGAGCAAATTACTTTTCACCATGTATCAGCAAATTTAAACACCAAAACATTTTGCAGAGCATCTGAAGCTTAGCGCCGCTCAAGACGATTGTGATTGGTATCATGAAATGCATATTGCCAGACCTTACTCCACAGCACTGTGGAGATAGGTCTGGCGATGCGAGACTATGACCAGGTGTAAAGCCTGACTGCTGCGGCTAAAGGACATTATTTTCCTCAGTGAGAAAAAAAGACAATGCACCATATAATGTGTTGTATTTGAGATTCTATCAGCGTCAGACAGCACTGTGACATCATAATATATTGTGGCATTGCCTTCCTTTGATCACAACCTTTCAAATGGCTGTTTTGGGCCCCTCCTCTCTCACCAGGCATGAGGAGCGTCCTGACTTCAAGAAGGTTTCAGAGTCCATGAAGTCTTACCATTACTCCATATCGAACAAGGCCAAGCCTGAGGGAGCTGTAGCCGCCGCCACCGCCGCCGAGCCTATCAAGTAGACAGAAACAAGGCACATTCTGTCCCAGTGCTGCACAAAGCATCCTTTCAACTGGCCAATAAACAACTAAAACAAAGAACTTTTTATGAACGGTGCACACTGACCAGCTTCGACTACAGTACCGATACAGCTTAACAGGCCTCAGTGACAATAAATGTGCATTTGTAAATTGGACTTCAGTGTGTCGACCATGTAAGGAGCATCTCTGTCCGTCTGTCTGTCTGTTGGGATTTGAATGTTAAATATTGACGTCATTGTATTGATGAACAAACTTATTTTATATTCTGCTATGTTGGAGTATAATGGGAGAATATGGTACATTGACAAGTTGATTTTTCCCTGTATCTTTTCATGCAAAATAAACTATAAGTAGAAAGAAACTGATAGAACTGTACGCTTTCATATCATTCTATTAACATTCCTGTAAAGTCAGTGATTAAAGGTAAGATTTTGGTCTACTTCAACACAAAGTTCACCTGTAACATACAGGTTATAAGTGGAGTTCATAATTATATAAGCCTGCTACATGCACTATTTGTTTTTTTGGCGATACCATGGAGTGAAAACAATAGACCGCATATAATATAATCATTAATTCCTCTTACTGCTAACTTACAGAAGGATGACCAGGATGTTTCAAAACTTTGTTAAGCATGTAGCAGAAAAATATGGGGAATAACATCCTAGAAACCTGCTATGTATACATGTGAAGAGCCCTACATCTGGATCATCTGCATTGGAAAAGCTCAAGGCAGATTCCATGCAGTCTTACCTCTAATATTATCCCCCAAAAAATGGCTTAAGTGAATATATTGGCAGAGTTTTCTAAATTTAATGGAGAAATATAGCCATTTATGATGTTTTTGTATTGTACTAAGTAAATAAATAATCTGTATATAAAATGGGCAGTATGTGTTGAAATACATATAAATCTTGAATTATTGAAACGACTTTAAAGCAGATATTTCCTTTGGTTTTCCTGTCAGTAATTCAAACATGATGTTTTGTGGTTTATTATAACTGTGTTGTGAAGTAAATGAGGTTAGTCAGGCTGCCCCCTGCCATAGGGCCCAGTCACATTGTTTCAAAGGAAGTACTTCTGAGCTGCCAGGCAACAACTGAAGGGCAAGGGACACCGGAAGTTAATGGATTAGTCTTCAAATTAAAGGCGTAAAGTTTTTACAGAATAAACCATTTGGCCTTCACATGGTATGTTGCATTCGTATTGATCATATTACTTATTTTAAGTTAAGTGCTTACAAATAACTGTATTTAAATGCTGCATTACATTACATTGGGCAAATGGATACATTATTTTGAAGGTTCTGACCGGAAGTTTCCATCAACGTCTCTAACTCGACTCTGGTATAACGTTACTTTTCGTTTTGTAGGGAGGAGTCAGACGTTAGTTTCTTTATTAAAGTGACATGTTTATTGAATTAACAGTAATTATACAACATGTATCGCTCCACGTATCCATAATGTAGTCTATGCAGGTTGTAGACGTAAAGCTTTTGATCGGTAACAAGATAATTTTCGGTTAAAAAAAAGATCGAAGGAAACTGACGGAACAGGAAGGCGGAACAAGTAAGTTCGTGAAAGTGGCTTTCAACTGTGCAATTTCATCACCGTTTGATCATCCATCTGAGATAATGAATGTTTTACACGGTTTTTATTTCAGATTGAATGAGAATTAAGTATAAATAATGTGGGTTTGTCCTGGTTTGTTTGTGTTTTTAGCTGTTTTAGAAAGCAACAAGTCCGACCGAGTTAGCTAACTGGTCGCGTCACGAATAAACTTCGTGCAGTCGTCATGTGCCCTGCTGTTTAATCTCCTTCTTTTATCCCTTTAACTGTGCTTAAACGATACACAGTCCGCATTATTATGAAGATGAGGGCGCCTATATTTAGATAGAGGTGTAAATAAACGCCCTGTTATATTGGTTGCAGACGGTTTGACTTGGTTTGCTTTTATTGTCATTCCGCAGATTGTTGGTTTCACGGCGGAATTAACGTTAGCTAGTGTCTGAAATAGGAAATGACTCATGTTCCCTTTTGAAGTGATGTTTTATCTTTAATGCAAGCTGCTGTCACTGTTGATACTTTTTCGTCTACTTGAGTTGATGCAAAAGGTGAATTCAGGTTGCCATTAATACATTTGGCCTCCTCACTTTTCTCGCCATTAAGTGGTAGATTGTACAATAATAGTACATTTAGTGATAATCATTAACTCTCACATTTATGTCCTTATGCCATAACTGCATGGCTTCATCTTGACATGACCTCCCTCTTTTATGCCACCTCTCAAGATTATTAAGATTTCTATTTTCCTAAGAAGGTGGGTGAGGGGTTTAATATTTGTCACATCTCTGCAAGCAACTTTTAGGCCCAAGACAATGCAAAAACTGGGACACAGCTATTGTTGTGTAATTTCCCAGCCAGCTCTGATGTATTGCATGTTTAAAAAGATTACTTGATAAGTAGATCAACAGAACTATTTCTGTAATAATTTAAGTCATTTTAAAGCTTGTATGCCAAGTAATACCTAGTTCAGGCTTCTTAATAGTGTGGATTTGCTGCTTTTGTTTAGGTTTTGGACTCTTGGAAATTGTGATAGGCAGTTGTCTCTATTTCCTGACATCTGATAGACCAAATGATTAAATGATTACTCCATAAAATAACCATAAGAGTAATCAATAAGGAAAAAAGTTGTTAGTCGCAGCCATAGGTTTTAATATTTTGTAAAATATAAGGAAAAAGTTGTACCCTGAAACAGCCTTGACAGGAAGTATGCGCTTAAATGAAAATGTACATCTATTATTCAAACTGTCCCTTTCTTTCTTTCTTTCTTTCTTTCTTTCTTTCTCTTCCCTCCTTTAATCATACGCAGGATCACAGCCTGAGTCGAAACAAATACCAAAAGACAGTCCATAACAAAAACTCTGCACTGGTTGTTTATACAACCTTTTTACTGCTTCCATTTCAACAGTAAATAATCCACCTGACGCATTCAAACAAATCCCCCCGGCGCCACATGCAACCATGTCCATGGCCCTGAAACAAGTCTTCAACAAAGACAGGACATTCCGGCCCAAGCGCAAGTTTGAGCCCGGGACGCAGCGCTTCGACCTGCACAAGAAGGCCCAGGCGTCTCTGAACGCAGGGCTAGACCTGAAGCAGGCCGTGCAGCTGCCCCATGGCGAGGGCCTCAACGACTGGGTGGCCGTCCACGTGGTCGACTTCTTCAACCGCATCAACCTCATCTACGGCACCATTAGCGATTCCTGCACCGATCAAACCTGCCCCGTCATGTCCGGTGGGCCCAAGTACGAATACCGCTGGCAGGACGAGCACAAGTACAAGAAGCCGACGGCACTGTCGGCCCCCAAATACATGAGCCTGCTCATGGATTGGATTGAGGTACAAATCAACAATGAGAACATCTTCCCCACCAACGTTGGTAAGTGTTGAGTTTCGCTACAGATGGTGTGTTAAGACTTTGGTTCCTTAAACTCTCCATGCAGTGATCCAGAATTAGGTCACAGGCTTTTTGGTTTTTGGGTGTTTTCTAAAAGAAAGAAACTGTGTCATAGCTGTCAACATCCAAGAGATCCTACTGTAAAGGATCTCTGGGGTTGGTTCAAGTCTCTGAGTCCAAGCCACCACCCATTTATCGACAATGTCCACAGATTGCCAACGTCACACGTGGGTTAGCGACCAGCCGTTACTTTGTCATTTAAGCTATTTCAAATCATTATCTGCCCCATAAAACGTCACAAAATAAGAATCAGTGCAAACAGTCAAACCCCCCCCAGTGTTGTTCAATTAATAATGATTCAGATTCTCACAGTTGAGATGATGTCACTCAGTGGTTCCCAACCTTGTCCCCAACTATGTGTCACAGGATAAATTTGAGGGGTCACAAGATGATTACTAAAAGAGGAAAGCCCAAAAGAACATATTTATGCTACACAAATTTGCCTCTAATGATTGCCTTTTGTCCTGTAAAATACTGAATTGTTTAGATTCTGGGGAACTTTTAAAAAATATTCCAATAACACAAAACGTTTTTTGGTTGAACTGGTCATAACTGGTAGACACATGCAACAGAGATTTTTTTAGTTTTAAGTGGTCACAAGCTTAAAAAGGTTGGGAACCACTGTTGCATAACGTGCAAATATTGGTATTTCTACTTCTTAAACGACTAAACGATTACTTGCTTTCAATGGCCTAATCATGTCAGCACTAGTCACACGAAAGACCAAAGCAAAAGCCACTTAAATGATTACCATGTCATGAATACAAAGGAAAATGAGATACAGATAACATTCTGCAGAGTATAGGCATTTCAAATCTGAAGCCACTGTTGTTTTTCCAATAACCAAAAAATGTTTTAGATTAAATCTGCAAGGCCACATTTATTAGATTACCTACAGTGTTGCACATTGCAAACACTACCAGTTAATCTTCTGCCGCTGTGGAATTCTCAGTTTCTTATTATCTCAGTCTGTAGCTCTGTACTTGTGTGCATGCCCTGTGCTGTGGCTCGGCATCTGACTAACTACAGAAACATCCAAGCAATGGATTTAAAAATGGGTCAGACAATGTACAGGAGCCTATGAATAGAAACGACCTCTAACGCGCGTGTCCTCTGGAAGAGATTCCTGAAATGTTATTGAATTAGTTGAATTAGTCAAAGCAAAACAACGTACTAAATTAATCACTTGGTGCAAGCAGAGTCTTATCCCCCAGACCAAGTTGTGTTGATTTTCCATTCACGTGTGACGTGATACTGGCTGGGTCCTTTAACATGCTGGTATCCAACCTGAGGGACTCCAGAGGACAAAGAAACTCATTGAAAGATAATCTCAATATATCCAGTAACCATTGCATTAAATACATCAGTATTTCAAATGTGTTCCTTTCTGTGAAGCAAATAGCAAAAGGTCATCCTGGATTGACTGTGGCGTTCTCCCATCTCCATCTGTTTGACTCGCAGGTACTCCCTTCCCTAAGACCTTCATGCAGGTGGCTAAGAAGATTTTGTCTCGTCTGTTCCGGGTGTTTGTCCACGTCTACATCCACCACTTTGACCGCGTGAGCCAGATGGGGGCCGAGGCTCACGTCAATACCTGCTACAAGCATTTCTATTACTTTGTTACTGAGTTCAACCTCACGGACCACAAAGAGCTGGAGCCTCTGGTGAGTCAAAGAAGGGATACAATCTAACATGGAGCTAAATACAAAAATAAATAAGATTATGTTCTTTAATAATGGAATTGAATACACTCAACATTACATTAGTTAAGCGGTGTTAAATCATTTTTTCTGAAAAAAATAGCAGTGTCAGACATAAGCAAATATCTATAACTGTATAACACCTATCAGTATATGCAAAGTCACATAAAAATGACCAAACTGGGGTACTGCATTAATGTACAAAATAGCATTAAAAAAAGAGCCAGATTCTGGATTTTGAGGCCGATATCGATATTTAAGTGTTTAAAACTTTGATAACTGTATCGCCTTATTATTTAACTTAAATAGACACATAACATACAAATGTTGATAAGGATCACTAGTATTTGTTTTTTTTTTTAAAGAATTGCAACCAAGATACTGTACTTAGTGGTACATTTAACAGTTGATAAATAAACTTGTCTGCACACCCTGGTGGACAAATTATGTAATCGAGGCACTGTTTCTAAATTACGTCAAACATATCTTACTTAAAGCTATAGTGCGTAGTTTCTGTCGCCCTCATGAGGAATTTCTAAATAATGACAACAAAACTGTCGGCAAGTCCACATGACACAAGCCTTCCGTGATCGCGCACCGCCCCCACCCCTCCTCCACGCAGTAACTTGTAGCCAAGGAGGACACGGAGGATTAAAAACACATGATGGACTCTTCAGAAGAGGTAATTATCTTCACTTGAGACGACACAATCTTCTGAACACAGCCAAGCTGAGAAATACAGAGAGTTGTGTGGAGCTGAAAGTCTTAATTAGCTTTGTAGCAAGTCATTTGGCAATGGCTTGAACGTAACGAACGTTCATTAATATAAAAAAGTTACGCACTGAACACATCATGACTGACATGACTGAAAAATATTCCTTTATTTATATAAACTGTGCCAAACAACATAAGTCTCCTCTTATCAAAACTGCAACTGAAATTGTATTTTATCTTAAATAACAAAAATGAATAATAATAATTTGAGTTTTAAAACAAATCCCACATCAAAATAACTACAACAAATAGAAACTAAATCTCTTCAAATAAATAAACAATAAATAGAAGACATAGTGAATTCTGAAGCCAAACAAGTGAAATCAAAACTAGATTACGTCCTTGGCCGTTTAAAAACTGCAGCGAGATTTTTTAAAATTATTATTTATTTTTTATCTCAACCAGTTGTAATATTCACACATTTCATATAGATTTTTAACCGATTCACAATGCATTGTTACATCCCTACTTTAAAGACGATCAGTCATGCTGAATTACTGCACCTCCCTAATTGATGTTATACTGTTATTGATTGTCTGCTGATTGTTAATTGATTGTTGATGACCCCTCCGCCCACTTGGGTGAGACTATATGTTCTGTGTGTGTTCGGCATGCCTCATGCTGTAACAAAGGCCTGTGTGACCAAAAGCTTAGACAATCAACTGGATGTTTTGACCTTTTTTTTTTTTTATATCCTTCTAGTCTTGTGATAGTGTGCGGTAGCTTTTGAAATTTCCTCACAGCTCCAACAACAGTATATGAAAAGTATTTCCTTCACTGCTCTAACTCAGCGTTCTGTGTGCATTGTGTTTGCAGAAAGAGATGACCTCTCGAATGTGTCACTGAGGGGAGCACGACTGACCTGTTGACACCCCAGACCAACACATCCGTCCATATAGAGGACTGCAGAACAAAAAGAACAAACAAATTAACAAAAGAGTCTATTTTTTATATTTAAGTACTGTAATCTATTTTAGCCACATACTGTAGGTTTTAACCTTGTCAGATGCGGTGTTCTGTTCCTTTTTTTAAAAACGTTTTCAAACATTTTATCAGAGCACAGTATTAAGACATGTATGTTTGTGTTGATGTTTTTCTATTTTATTTGAATCTCAATCATTCCAGGATGCTTTTTGTCTTTGTCTGTTCTGTCTAAAATGAGTATTTCTTACTGTACATCTATAAAATCAAGGTGTTACATTAAATGATTCTCTACTGTTATAATTGGAATTTGGTAATCAGTATTTAAATTAAAACTGGTTTTCCTTTCTGAAGCTAATAGTACTGGGCTAAAGCCTAACCTAATCCATTGATTTTCTGTCCCAGATTTTTCTGTAAAATAGTTTTACCACTCACATCTGAACAATCAATGCAGTAATTTAGTATTTTTTCAGGCAGAGAAAGTATTATGTACAAATATTAAAATGAGAAAAATAAAGTTTCTGAGAGAATTCTGTATATTTTGAAGATCATTTCAGACATTTAAATAAATTTGGGGCTTGGTATCATTTATATAAAAGTTATACAAACAATTATAAATGAATTACTAATACAGTAATGCCCTGTTGGTGACTCAGACATTATCAAGTCTGTCTCATTGCACACTTTGGGCCTCAGGCCACAAGGCAGGTTATCAGATGTCAAACCTGCAGGTGTGTGGCAGCACATGTTTAACAGACTGAATGTAAAACTGTCCACTGGGTGGCATCAGACACCCAAACCTGTCTGTAGTGAGGAGTAGAAGTGTAAGCCTACAGTTTAATGTTGTAGTCCTTATGCAATCTGCCCAATGTCCCAGTTATTGTCATGAAGAGGGGAAGTAGGGACTTTCTGGAGCTGATTCGGGTTAATTATTCGATTAAGCTGGTTATGCAAGAAACAGGCCAGACTGTAATGTGATGAACACACAGAGAGTTTTTGTTTTGAATGAGCTGGCTCTGCATGAATAGGCTTGAGAACAACTCTGTTGGTCCGGTTTAAGCAGTTATCAGTCATAATGGTCTGGATTATGTAAATAACGAGCAGAAATCTCAATTTGTGACAATCATAAAACCTAAGAACGTGTTCTTTCTGGACTGTAAAAAGTATTCTAATACAAACTAAATATAAATTTAAAAATATTTCATTGTCAGTGAGTTGAGTTAATGATTCTGAGCAAATGTTACACAGTAACCAGTATCTACAGCTGTCAGATAAATGTAGTGCATTAAAAAGTACAATATTTCCCTTAAAAAAATGAGTAAAGTAGCATAACATAAATAAAATCATAATAAGTACAAGTACTTAAATACTACTATAAATGTACTTAGTTACTTTCCACCACTTATTATCTGACAGTCAGTCACCTCAACTGGATGTTTATCAGCAACGGTTGAAGGAGTACTAGATGTTTTACTAAAGATGTTTTGGTAAAATGACCAATAGGCCAGTAAAAGTAAAAGTCCTGCTTTCAAATGTTTACTTGAGTAGATGTATAAAAGTATTACCAGCCAAATGTACTTGAAGTACCAGAGTAAAAGTACTCATGATGCAGAATGACCTATTTCAGAATAATACATATTATTGGATTATAATAATTGATGCATTAATGTGTACATCACTTTAGTGTTGCATCTCATAAAGGTGGGGCTGATTTTAACTACGTATATACTGCTGTGTAGTTTAATCCATGATAATACAGCAGTATTTGTTGATAATAATCTGTATTAGAATGAATCTACAAATGAAGTAACTTAAGCTTGTCAAATGAATGTACAACATTTCACTCTGAAATGTAGTAAAGTAGAAGTATAAAGTAGTGTAAAATGGAAGTAGCCAAGTACAAGTAACTCAAAATTGTACTTAAGTACAGCACTTGAGTAAATGTACTTAGTTACATTCCATAACTGTCTATCAATATATTCACAGCTAAAATGTTATTTCCACTTTCAACATAATGTTTCACAATATAAATATTAATAAACCAACATGATGTAACTATCTGCCCCATAACATCAACCACTGAAATGACCTCATTGCTGGCTGAAACCTGATCCTCTTACAGGATTGTCCCTCCTCTCAGTGGAGTCATTTCCTCCTCAACTCTCCACTGTACTCTGGCAGCATGTGTTACGTGTGTATCCGCCTTTTGCTCTTCACTCCCTCTGGTGTTTTTCTCTTTTGGAATGTACCAGACTGCCCCTGAAGGGGTTGCAAGACATGGAGGAAAGTACTGGAGAGACGCCAAGAACAAAGGGGAAGGATTTCAGTCTGAAACCAATCAGACTGGAGCTTGTCCAACTCTGGCAGGGGTTTACACAGCAGGGTCTAGCTGTTGTTTTGATGGTACAGTGTGATTATTGACACGTAGAGAAAAGGGTTTGGGAGATAATGTGACTCAGCAAATGTTGGAATGAGCACACACCCTTAACGGTTTTGTGGCTTATGAGTCAGTGCAGAGCTGTAGTTAGTATAGGGATGACAAGTGATCCTGATTTTAGAGGCCCACAGCTGAAGAGGACCCACAAAAGTTCCAGTAAGATGAGGAATTATGTAAGGGGGGCAGAGGAAAGCTATCGCAGTTGGTCCAACCTAAGCCCATGCAGCTTTTGATAAATAATTGTTAAAATTCTTTTTCAAGCAGAAATGCCAAACATTTTACATGCCAGCTTCTCCACTCCACAAATTTTTTTCATGGAAAAAGCAAGCTATTTGAAGGTGTCACCTCTTGTCTGAGGTTTAACAGGCCAAACGATATTTTTAGAACATAATCAACACTGAAAATAATTACTTTCAGCCCTAATTGTCACAATGCTCCACTATAAGACAATACAATCACAGTGTAACATAGATATAGGCTATCTCACTCTGTAAAGACATTCATAAAACATAATATTCCATCTCTATGTAGTCTTAAATCAGTAGTTTCTTCTAGAGCGCATAGGTGATGATTTATAACATGTAAACACTAAAACTTTGTGTAAGTTATTAAAAATGTAATAGTGACATAAACATAACAGCCTAGCTCGAAAAGTCAATAGAAATTACTAAACATTTGAGCTGTGTGCTGATATACAGTATTGCAGTAGTTGGTGTATTACCCAATCTGAAAGGAGATTCTAAGAATTTAAAAACGTGATTCATTTCAAAATGCTGTTATAATGTATATTCTTATGTAACAAGAATACAAGAGGTTTTCCAGAGCACAACTGGAACAAAAACAAAGGTGGTTTCAAAATCCTCATACTCTTTCTGTGTTAAAGGACTTTGCTGAATGTTGGATTCATCTCAGTGCTCCAGTATGCAGTCTTTTCTTCTATAAAACCTAAAGCATGTACGAGGTCATGTTTGAGTATACTGACTGGAGGTGACTTGTTTCTAAAAAGTTTGCTCTAGGAAGAGTTTTTTTAGAAAGGGTACGATCAACACCTTGAGGCAATGCGACCTTCCTACTAGAGAAAGGTATGCAACTTATTGTAACCGGGTAAGATGGCTGGTTCCTCACGTGTCTTCTTGGCCCTTGACAGTTGCAGTTGAACGTGCCAGACGTGCGTTTCGTGAATACATTCACAGTTACGACAACATACTTTTTCACATGCACAGATGTAGCAGATAGTAGTGCACTGTTTATAATGGATAGTGCAGGCATGTTTTTGCAACAAATCCTCCTGGTCCAGAGACTGAAGGTAATTTCAAAACATCAATCAAAATGACTTCTAGCCCTTAACAAAGCGTTTTTAGTGTAGCTTTTCTACTGGATCTAGCTGTAAGCTTTGACTATTTATATGAGGATAGCTGAATTTAGGGGTTATCATGAACACCTTAACCACATTGGCCCGTTTTTAATTTTTGTTTTATATCAGAAAAAATTGGACGTAGAAATAAGTGCTGAAAATGTGTAGAAGAAAAATTTTACAATTTAAAACGTTGGGAAAAGCAAAAACAAACTGTGAAAAAAAGTTAAAAAAAACGGGAAGACAACACAAGGGTTAAACATAAAGTTTTCTACTTCTACTTAGTGGTTTGCTGACAGTATCACATATACATTCTGTAGCTCTCCATTAAAGCTACATGATGTTTACACTGAGTGAAGTATTCAGACCCAAGACTCCATATTTCTTATGGCTGCACTGTTGCATCAAATGGAAATACTATACTGGTCTAATTGATGATTTGGCATCTCAGGAATTTTTGGGACCTCCACTAGAGTTTAAAATAAAGTTGTATGAATTTGAACAATGTTGCGCTGCACTGCATGAATATATGCTGACTGGCCCATGTTGAAACGTATGCATTGCCATTTTGAAAACGTGTTGCATTGAATTTCAGTGCAGCTCACTGCATTGCTAAGTGATACACTAACTATATGTAGAGAATGTTATGTATTAAACACAGTGGAAATGCTGCAGATGCACACATCCACTGAGACAGATGATAACAACACAACGGTTGAACAAATATCTGCAGCTTTATCTCCATACAGCATCAGGATATCGTAGAAGAATAATCTCTGAACTGCAGTGTCCTCGTGAACAACAGGGACACGCCTCTATCACATTTTACGCTGGTACACTCTGCCTAAAAACAGAGCCTGCTCCCAAGTCCCATCTCCTGTTTGAGTGCCATTCACATTAAAAATAAGGGTTGTTACCACCTACAGTTATTTATGATGGCCTATCCCTCTTCCTTTTGACCTGGAGTGACACTGACCCGCCTCTTGCACTTCGAAGTATGATCTTGTTTTCCTACTAAACCTGCAACTACACCATGTGCTCCTGGCTGGGGATAGTCTGCCAACAGCTTGCGTAATGTTTGCTACCATTGGCTTATGTTTTAGGGGTAGAAGGTGAAAGGAGGAGGAGAGGCATAAAGGCTCCGGTCACAAGACAGTCAAGTTCTGAAAACAACCCGTACATGGTTTTAACTTGAACACCTTTGATAAACAATACATTAATGCTATACAGAGCAGGTCTGTGGACTAGGGATTATATGCAGTGATAAATAACAGTTAATATGAATCAATGAGGACATACTGTACAGTTTGACAACAAAGCACATAGCAAAATAAAGCATTCACACTTCTTGGCATATAATGCAACAGTAACTTTCTGTTACGAGTTTATGAAAATAATTAAGTGAATTAATGTAAAAGAACAATATTAATATGAAATAAAGGGGTTTGCCATCCCTCTACTGTGCCTCCTAATCTGTGGAAATACTGTATGGACTTGTCATGTCTGTGGCAATGTTGCTTCGGCATCTCACACGCCGATGGGTTATAAGAGCACACGTTTCTGCCATCGTGATCACCTTCCCTGTCAATTACAAATTACTAATTGCTGTGACATTGTATGAATCATTTTGAATACATTTCCCATTTATGTAAAAAAAAAAATAGAAAGAAGATGATGGTTATAAAATAACGCACTTAGGCCAACATGTTGCACTTTGTAGTTTGGCTTTTGGTTAGTACTTTTTACTCCACCACATTTACTTGACAGCTTTTTGAAGTTTAAGGTTTACATACAAAATATATTTTTTTAAATGTAGCTTTACTTCAAGCAGCCACAACAAAAATGCTGCATACACAGTAATCAATAACAATCCTGCATTATATAATAACGCACTTTACTTGTGCTTCAGTAAAAAATTGAGTGCAGGACTTTTACACGTAGGCCTGGTGAAGTATTTTTCATCATCTGCTTGTTTATATATTTAACATAGCACAATGCAGCAGATCGTTATTATGATTTGAACGCATGCAGTGTAAACTGGTGCTGAATCTTGGTCTGTCAACATGCTGCATTGCTGCGCTAGTCCCGTCTCTCTCCACCTCCATTGAGATCTCTTTCTTCAGAACAGCCGTGGGTGCTGACTGTGCTAATGTGCACGTACTCGCGGTTTTGTTCCTCCATACAACCCGTGGTGTGGCCTCTAGAACAAAACATAGCTCACTGGCTGGGTACCATATCGTGTGTTACTTTAGTTTCCGAGACCTTTTCCTGAAATATGTTCAGGTTTTCACGTAAGTCGATATTAAACTACTAAATGACGTACCTCATAAAGTTAATTATTACCGTATGTCTTCTGCACTACGTCGAGCAACTATTTATGCTTCTTACCTCGAGAAGAGATACAATTGTAGCAGCGAGACGAAATGGTACCTAGCCGCCATATCCATTTCTAGAAAGCACGTGATGCATCCCGTCTGTTGACGCAGTTCTGAGGAGGGAGGAGACAAGGAGGAGTCAGCAGAGAGGTTATAAAACACATAAACCGTTGCTCTTTCGCCACCTTCCACGCACTCACTATCAGGCTATCCCCTCCCTTGACCGTCCTCTGCGGCTTGTGAAGCAGTGGGTCAAACAACGACGCTAACACTGGAGCTGTAAAATTAACAACGGGGTGAGTACAAAAAAGTAACGTTAGCTTTGGATAGCGGCTGTTCATTCTCCCATTTTGTTTTGGCAATTTCAAACGCAATCGTTCTTCTCGCAACACTACAGTGACGTTACAGTATTAACGGTCGCTAACCTTTGTTGTCTGACGTTAAAATTGAATATGTGACAACGGTCAACTCGGGACCAGTGCTCACGACTTGGCCGTTATGACTAAACAAATGTTAGCCTCCCTGCGGCTGTTGAGGCGGCCTCAACCGTCACTCTACGACTGAAAACAGCGTGGCTTTCCGACATATTTGCTTATCTTACACGGACTGTAGTGTTGTAATGAGTGTCTCCGTCTCGTAACTTCTTAACTTCGCTAAATGGCTGTAGCCAACCTACAACAGTTGCTAAGGCTAAACGTGGGTGGCTATGCAGTTAACTGTTGTTGCACTCTGATTGTTTTTATTGCACACGAACATGTGACGAATATTCCCTGTTTATCTGCTATAACGTTACTTGTGTTTATGTGGTTAAGCGTTCATTTGAACTTGGCGAAACGTTTATTGTATGTTGGTGTCATTTGCTCTGGTAATATGGGTTGTAACGTTGCGGTGTGTTTTGTGTTGTCCACAGGGCTCCCGTTTAAAGCGCAGCAGCAAGTTGACCAGCCAGCGCAGTGTGATCACTTGCTACTCCCTCTGAAACGACTTTCTGTTTCGGAGAAGTGCAAATTGATAACCCAAAAACCACTGCAGCCGCCGCCGCACACCCACCAAAACATCATCCCAAATCAAAGCAAAATGGTGCAAAATAAGATCACCGAGGTCACTGGATTCCACCGCTCTTTCAGGGTGAGTTTGAAGATTTGTTGAAGGGAAAATGCAGAGCAGCTATCATGCCTTTTGGGAAGTCTCTATAATCGGCGAACATTTGTCAGCATGTATGAGAGCACCTCACTATATAAAAAAACCCATCTGTTGCTCTCCTACGTCTTATGGCTGACAAATGTACTGTGTGGCCTGGTGGGACATGTATGTTCAGTTATTGAAAGTGTGACTGGAGTGGGTGGCAGCTAATAGTTAAAGTTGCAGGAACATGGCTTGCTCTTGCATTCATTTTTAGCAAGATTTGTATTATGTTAGGATGGACTGCTGTGGGTCTTTAGATTACTAGCTAGATGGCTGTGCATCAAATATTTATGGTCATTTTAAAAGTTTCCACCAATCGGCTGTTTTGAGTCTACTCTTATTTCATGGTTTCAGAATGAGAGATAACAAAGGCTCTTATCAGTTGTGACTAACAATTTATTCTCTCAGCTAAATGGCTCATTGATTGCAAATCCTAACCAGAACATGGTTTGTTTTTATTATTTTCTAGGGCCAAAATCCCTTTGAATCTGATGACTTCACTAAAAATGGATCCCATCTCATTGATTCGTCATTTAATTTTGATTCCTCCCCAAGACATGGTAAGTATTTGAACTGTTTTGAAAATTGGTACTTTTTTTTTTTTTAATCTGAGTTTTGTTAATCCATAATGCTGTAGTTGCACCAAGAGTTACCTAGTTAATTAACCAAGGCTGGTTTCTCCAATTTGAAATAAATGTACAATTTACTTTCATCAACTCTATTCTGATTGACCTTAAATTTCCCTTATGTGCGGTCTTAAACTTTGTTTGGGTTGTTTCTTTGCCAGCACATGATAATGTAGCCACCTTTTTATTTTGACAGACATACCTTCCAGCCAGCCTATCGACATCCCAGATGCCAAGAAGAGAAACAAGAAGAAAAAGCGTTGCCGGGCAACTGACAGTTTCTCTGGACGATTCGAGGGTAAAAGCTTTTATTTCCAGTATCATTATGTCGCCGTTATAAATCTCTTCATAAAACATTGTATGGCGCATTTAGAGATTCTGCTCCTTCAATTATATTGAGTATTTTCTCAACGTGAAACTCTGTGCTACAGATGTCTACGGACTGCAGGAAGAGGTACTAGGAGAGGGCGCTTATGCCAGAGTGCAAACATGCATCAACCTCATCACCAATAAAGAGTATGCTGTCAAGGTAAGAAAGCAGCCATTTTCACACACTTGTATGGATGACTGAAATGTATTTGAAAACATTAGCATAATGCATGGAGTCTTGATTCCTGCAAGTCAGTGCTTCTGTCTCATGAGTCTGACTGTTCTTGTTGCCACATAACTCGCCTGTTTATGCGGGTCACCACGGCTAGAGATCAATCTAGAGACATTGCATTTCTAGGACTGCGCTTGGTTACTTCATCTTACTTTGTGAGTTTAGTTATGAAATGCCTTTGCACATAAAGGAGCCCTGTGGCATTACATCTAGTTGAAGAGCTACGGGATGTGCATCATTGTGTCCAGGTTTCCTTCTTTTCCCCGGTCATTCCATTGAAATCTTTCGTTGAGGGAAGTTCTGATCCTGGGGCAGGATACTTTTCCTTTTTTTTTTTGTTTGTTTGTTTAGCTCTCTATAATGGATGTCTGCAGGCTCTCATCTATGTTGTGCTACTGCTGTACTTTTCCCTTAATGTGCAACACTAGCTGCTGTTAGACACTTCCCCTCGCTGTTTTTACAGATTGTCAGCCTATCAGAAAGCTGGGAGGGATACACCCACCCCTTTTTTCATTACTCCTATTGCCTACAGAGGACGGTAGTTGTGAGAACATTGTGTACTGGTAACTGCCAAAACAAAACCCACGTAGAGAAGGAGGGGCGCTGGGTGAGGGTTGTGGCCCAAGCTGTTTACACTGCTTTGTTCTTTCTTGCTTGGTACAGTTTTTTTACTTTTTTATTTTTTTTATTTTTTATTTTTATTTTTTTTTTTTCTTCTCTTCCTTGTCCAAATTGGGTCTATACTTGTAAATACATGTCTTGACTCCTGGGGACTTCGTTTTTTCACTTTTTTATATGTAATGCTTATGTCCTCATTTTTAGGAACAAAACATTGTGGATTTTTTTTTCTTTGTTGAAAAGTAGAACTGAGGCTTGTTTATCTTTTTGAAAATCGCACCTAGCCCACTAATCCCATTTGAGACCCTGGACACTGAGCTATTTTTTTTTATTTTTTATATGTCTAATTAATCTAATAATTTGCAGTTGAATTCTGTTTCAAAAAGTTTGAAATGAGGTGTTGACGGTTCAAACCTGGTTCCCAATAGAGAAAGTGTCCATAGCATACCAATTAATATTTCAGGGGAATCAAAGCTTAAATTCTATTATGTGACCATGGTTGGCGTTATATACTCTGGGGTGGTTTGCTAGGTCCCTTGAGACTTTGTGGGGGAGGAGGCACAAGGGTCGGCAGTTATTGAAGGTCACTTAGGAGTTGGAGGGGGCTCCTGCCAGATGTCCTGTCTCCCCTCCCCCTCCAGACTGGAGTGAGTTTCATGTGTGGGCTCCTTGTGTTGCAATTGCAACAAAAGCCTTAGTGCACTAAGGGTGAGCAGAGGGCGGTGTAGTGCGTGCCTATCTGAAGCTCTGGTTCTCCAACAAATCCTTCTCCTTAAAGGTATTATTTCCCAACCCTGGGTTGATGATTGAACAGAAGGGCCATGTTTTGCAGCAGGTTATTCAGATCTGTGATTTGGATAAGCAACCATAAATTGTGTGTGTAGTGGTCAGGAGAAAGTGAGCTGATTGGGGGCTGTTTGTGTTGCTGACTCAGACTGGAACAGTGCAGAGGCTTTAACTGCTCACATGCCTCTTGTCTGTCTATTAATCCTAGACACACAACTGCAACTCTGGCCCCACTGGGCTTCAATAGCAGCTGTAATCCAGCTACCAGGAAGTACAACATGCACCGCCTCCCAAGCAGACAATAACCAACCAGGGCTGGAAAATTCAGGCCTTTTTGCTTTGGTGTCAGCAGTCTATCGTTCTGTTTCTCTTGGCAGGGCATCGTGCAGCTGGTGGCCCCTCGGTGGTTTAGTTCCAGGCAGCACAAAGTTATATTTAGCAAGCATTTTTAGTTTATCGTAAAAGTTTTGGATTAGCTGATGGGATGTTTCAAAGAACATGCATGGCTCCTTAAGAGCGCTTCAGATTTAAATATGGGTCATGCATGCAGTGCTAAATATAGAGATGCTGTGACTTGTTACATTCTCATTCTGTTGTCTCTGCTTTGGCAGGCAGCACTGAAAGTAGTTTAATCACTCATTACATCTGTGTCACAGGGTGGGCTGAAGGTAGGAAAGCAGGAAAATGCTGGTCTAGAAGGAAACCAGTTCTAGAGCTCTGTATATGGAATATATAATCTCTGCTAGACAGTTAAAACCAGGAGTGGGGTTTTGTGGTGCAGCTTGAGGGCACGGACTTCACCCAAACATCAACTCTAACAGATAGGCTCTGGGCATAGATGCTTTTCTTTGGGAGATTCTTATGGTAACGTGGCTGAACTATAATGTTCTGTTCCAGATCATTGAGAAAAGACCGGGTCACAGCCGCAGCCGTGTCTTCCGTGAGGTTGAGATGCTCTATCAATGCCAGGGCCACAGGTAATGTCCTTTTTGTCATCATGACCAACTAAAGCAATGCTACCTGATGAATGTATGGAGACAGTACCACAGACTGCCCTTGTGCGGAAAAGGGCCAAACTAAATGTGCCACACACAGTTGCGTGCTACCAGGGGCCGGTAAAAAAACAAGGAAAGACAAGACGATAGTTTCATAAACTATTCCACTTTTTTTAGAATTGAATGACCCTTCGAAAATGACGACCAATCCCTTGTTGAAGCTGGCTCATAGTGCTTTTTTTCTTTTCTGCAGTAACATCCTGGAGCTGGTGGAGTTCTTTGAAGAGGAAGACAAATTCTACCTGGTGTTTGAAAAGCTGAGAGGAGGTTAGTGAATTATAGCTGCTGCAGGATGCCTGCATCAGATCTGTTTATTTTTAAACATTCCTGTAAAGCAGTTTCTAGTGTGTAGCCAGTTGTTTCTGTCTGTGTGGGAAAGCATTTATTCTATGCTTTTTACTTGCAAATGGAGCTGATATACTCACATTGTTGCTCCTATTAGGGTCTATCTTGGCACAAATTCACAAGAGACGGCACTTCAGTGAGCAGGAAGCCAGTGTTGTCGTGCAGGACATTGCCAGCGCTCTAAATTTCCTGCATAACAAGGGTAAGACCACTCGTACAAAATGGCGAGCAAATTTTATTACTCGTCATGATCATCAAAAAGACCCAACAATGCTTTGTTTTGTTAAAAAAAAAAAAAAAAAAAAATGCATTATACTTGATTCTGGAATGATGGCTGGATCTTACTAACATTAAAGACTGACTGATTGCTTTTTGATTACATTTTTTTCCCCAGGAATGGCACATAGAGACCTGAAACCTGAAAACATTCTCTGTAAGAGTGCAGACAAGGTGAGTTTACTGTAAACATGTTTGAGCTAAAACCGTGCCCTAAAATGAAGATATGAACCCTGGTAATGATAAATGGCAGTGAAAATCTCTGGGCCCACAAGTAGATATTCCTTAAGAATGTAGATGAATTTGATTCTGAACTTGTATCTTTTTGTCAGATTTCCCCGGTCAAGATCTGTGACTTTGACTTGGGCAGTGGGATCAAGCTAAACAGCGACAGCTCACCTATTTCTACTCCTGAGCTCCTAACTCCTGTAAGTTCACCTGCATATTGTGCTTGTCTTGTTCGCCAAACAGTTCAGACCACTTTTATAAATGGTATTGGGGAAAGTGCTATAACAGGGAAATGAATGCATGCATGCAAGCAATGTATGAGTATAGCTATTGAGAGAAAGGAAGAGATGGAATCTGTCATATGGTCTTGGTCACATTTTCCTTGCAGTGGTTTGTGACCTTGTTGTGGATAAGCAGGGTGTTTTCAGGCTGTAAAACAATGTATTTATCAAGTCCAACTGGCTGGTTTACCATTGGGCAATCCTCAGTGGTGTTAGCGGCAGGGCAGCTCGCTGATTGGAGAGGGGAAAAGGTTGGGTTTTGAGGTTAAGGCAGTACAGTGTTGGACTCTGAAATGGACCTGTTGCTTATCAGTCGCAAATATTGAGGCACATGAGTTTAGGGGTTATGATTGTTTAACTCTCCTGCTGTTGTCACAACACAAAGCAAATCCTCTGAACACAGCCCACAAAAGTGGGACCCTTGCAACTTCAGAGGGGAATGGTAAAGTTGAACTGGCAAGCCCTGAACATGTCAACACATACTGTCTACTGGCTGGCTGGGGCTGGATAGATGGACCAGAGCAGGTGAAGCAGTTTAGCCTGCAGGAATGTAGGAGTGGGTGGGGGGTTTTTCTACACTGGTAACTTCATCTTCCTTAAGCAGTACTAATGGATAGAGCCCATCCCTTGACTATTTGAAAGGGAGATAGTTTTGGGGCCCAGGAGGCCTCTTGTTTTTAGTCTTTGAGGTTGGGTCTGATGACCGTGTGTGTTTGGTTCAGTAGGTATTTATTTTATTCTAAAGTTTTGTTGTAAATAACCACCAGACTTGATCTAATGCAACATTTCAGTGTAGGAAAAGTTGATGCCTGAGGATGGGACACAATGTGATTGTCTTGAAGGCTGCAGGGAATACATTGTAACTCTTACAAGGCCATGTCCTGTGGTATGAAGTTACAATGAAACCAAAACACAGCAACTCTTGCTCATTTCCCCTTTTCTCTGTAGTATAAGAGAAAAACATCCACCCTCCTGTCTTTCTGCTTAGTCTCCACCCAGTGTCCCCGACCGTGCTTGTCTGTGCTGTCTTTATGTTCTTTTTACAAAGGCTGTGCATAAGGCTTGTTCTAGAAATGTTAGTCTTTCCCCCTATACCTAGCAACTGAGATGTGATTGGCTCGACCAGTGGGAGGGGGAGGGTAACTGGGAGGGACAAATACCCAGTCTGTTTATCTGCTCATGCGTTTTGGCTTGTTTTCCTGGTCACAGGAACAATGTTATCCGTTACCCTGCCACCCCAGCCCCCCATTCCTACAGTTGCACAATATAATTTGCTTTTGCATTTATTGTTTATGTTCCTGATCCAACTAAATGCGTTTTATTCATCTTTTATCTAGGGGGTGTTTAAAAAAAATGTAAGTTTACTGTTGATGTGTGCTCTCTTGTACAATGGAGAACACATGGAAGAGCAGATGGACCTTTTCTAGGAAAAAGCTAATTTTAGTTAATTAAGAACTTTTAAGTTGGGGACTGGGTGAAACTGCAACATGAAAACATTACAGAGAAGCAGCTTAGACAGTTTTAAAAAAGGAACTGCATCTGTTATTTGTGGTTACAGATGCAGCTGCATGACAACATAACAGGTCTCTTGCCTGTAAGTCTCTTTAAAAATAATCCTGTAGTTTACAAATGGCAGAGGTGTGTGTCATCAGTGGTGTCAGTATGGCCTGACTAGTCACATGGTTTCAGGAAAGCCCCAGGTTGCGATGCTAACAAATCCTGTGGCAGCTGAATAGCGACTATCTGCAGCTTACAAGAAGGTTTAAGGAGGATGTGACTGACGCAAGTTCAGAAGGCATTTGCAGCTGCAGCAGCACAGAAAAAAACAAATGTGAGATTGCTGTTATTTCACTGCCCCTCTTCAGCTCTTATCACTGGCGAATGCAGGCAGTCCATGACTGGCTATCTTTATCCTGGCGGTGTATTCGGGTGGCTTTAAAACATGATTAGCCTCGATAGCAGTTTTTTGATAGCACAGCGATCTCATTGCCGTTTCAGTTTTGGGGCACCTTGGTAGGCAAACAAATCCTTTTGTGCCTGTGTCTTTTATTTCTGCGGCAGCTGCATTTGGCCTGAATCCTGTGAGCTTGTCTGTGGAGGCAGTTGCCAGACATGGTGTTGTTGGTGGAAATGTGGGGGTTGGGGGTTTTCTCTCCTACAGAAGCAGCTTTGTCTGAGATGAGATTCCTGTGCAGCAAATTTCATTACATAAGGGTGCAGCATGGGTAGGAGGAGTTCGGAGACAGCTGCTATATGGTACTGGGACACAATAGATGTGCTCATTGTAAACGGGCTCACCTACAGATGGAAGAATATAGGCCAGAGGGCTTTACCTTGTTCGGGACAAATACTAACTAAAATGTGTATATAGGCTACTGTTAAAAATAACTGATCAGAGCAGGTTCTCAGAATGTATACCAGTAGTCTATATTTAGAAATGTCTAACCCTAAACATGAAACATTAAATTTATTATTATAAAATTTTTGTTTAACCGTGACCCGATACCGGATAAACTGACGAAGATGGATGGATGTTTTTTGTTTAAGTTGATAGAATGAGGCAACAATAAAATGCGCGTCCTGCTGAACTAGCCACCTGCTCGTCTTTTCTGTTCCTAAAGTTTTTTTAAAACGACATTTGGGGTTTGTTTCTAAGTTGTGTAACTGGCGAGGGCTCAGCCCAGTCTCTGGCTCTGCAGGACACAATCCTCTTTTCCCTGCTCAGTGTTTGGCCTAATTTCTTTCTTAGCTGCATAACAAGGTACCGTCAGAGCTGATCTAACCCTTGCCCTCAGCTCATTCTGCCTGGCTTGTGTACAGCTGGATGGTCAAAGTAGTGAGTCACTGCTGCTGCCTACTCAAACTAACCTGCCTAATTATAGCATAGTCCTCCCTTCCTCTACCCTTGAAATGTAATTGTATGTGATGTTTCTACTTGGGTGTCCTTAACACATTGAGAAAAGCTGTATAGCTAATTTTTAAATGAACCCATCACTGCGCATAAGCATGTGACCATCACATAGGCTGCCGCCTCCCACCGCACAGCCCAAGAGTAGGCCCCAAGCTTTAACACTTGCAAACACGAGGTATCGGCTGAATGAAGGAACGTTGGCCGCTGCCAAATGAGGCCTGGGTTTCTCTCTCAACTTTCTTTCAGCTGTACTTTGTTTTTTTGTCATCCCTGGAGCTTACCAACTTGTTTTTTTTTTTTTTTGTTTCAGTGTGGCTCAGCAGAGTACATGGCACCTGAGGTGGTTGAGGCCTTCAGTGAGGAAGCCACAATTTATGACAAGCGCTGTGACCTGTGGAGCCTTGGAGTCATCCTCTACATCATGCTGAGCGGCTACCCACCTTTCGTAGGCCGATGTGGAGGTGACTGTGGCTGGGAATTAGGGGAACCCTGCCACACCTGCCAGGTAAGAATTTGACAACTTATTTCAGCCCTTCAGTTTCCTAGATCTTGTACAGGACATTAGTGACACTTAAACAATGCATCTTCTCTCCATCCAGGTCAAAGTAACTGATGGTACATGTTTTTATGTCCATTTCTAGAACACTTTGTTTGAGAGTATCCAGGAAGGAAAATATGAGTTTCCAGAGAAAGACTGGGCTCACATCTCCTTAAGTGCCAAAGACCTAATATCCAAACTTTTGGTTCGGGATGCCAAAAACCGCCTGAGTGCCAGCCAGGTGCTGCAGCACCCCTGGGTGCAGGGGGTAGGTCCAAAATTATGAAGCCTCTTTGGCATGTCTTTGACAGACATTGTTTATGTTTAGGGTTAATTAGTAAGTCTTGAGGTTTATAACTTTTTAACTATTTTTTCAGGGTGCATCTGACACTTTGCCAACATCCATCCTGCATCAAAGGTAAGAAAATGTTGTTGCAGCTACAATAGACTGCATTCCTTTGGACACTTAAGCCTAAAAATATTTGCACCTTGTAATTCAGTTTTTTTTGTAAGTTTGTCAGTTTTGTAATTTTGTCCATTAGAACCAACAATGCCAGGGATCTGACATTCTTTGCTGACAAGGCCATGGCTGTCAATCGGCAGCTGGCTGAACAGGATGGCATGGAAGACCAGCAGCAGCAGGAAGTCCCATTTGTTGTTACCGCTACTGGTTCTTCTATGCGCCTCTCTCCTCCTTCCAACTCCAAGCTGGCCAGGCGCAGGCAGCAAAACAGCCAGCTCAAGGGAGGGCCCGTCTCTGCTGCAGAGCTTTGTCAGCTCTTGGCTCCTCTCGTTATTGTAGGAGACTGTGCCTGAACTTTCTCAACCCTGACCTCCGACCTTCTGTTTAGATTTAAGTCCAGATCTACTCTGAGACTTTCTTTACCATTCTGGCCCCTCTCTCTGGCTCTAGCTGGCCTTGGTTCCTCTGCCATTCAGGTGTTCTTGCCTCACTGTAAAAGGAGATGCTGCTTGCAGCCCTTCCTCTAAATGCCTTCTGAAGCACATCAGCCCAGGGCCTGCAAATTGCAAACACACATGTGCATGTACAGGTCGGGGAGAAGGTCCAGTTAATGATTTGGTAGAGAGAAGTATTTTCTTTTCTTTTTTTTTTCTTTTCTTTTTTTCTCTCCTTTTTCATAAAACTCAGTTCAGAAGAAAGCAGAACACTTATCTTCGAAATTAAGCTCAGACACCAAAGGACAACCTGTTATGCTGCTCCCACGTTACAACTGGATCCACTGTGAATTAAGTTATCTGGAATGTTCTCTTTGCCTGCCTGTATGTATGTATGTATGTATGTATGTATGTATATGCACGAATGGCCCATCTGCAGATACGTACAAGCTTATGCAATATGCCAAGATGAAGGCTGTTCCTGTCTCGAAGGGATTCAGCATAAGGGGTTGGAAGGGCTGTAAGCCAATGCTGTCCGTGCCTGGTGCGGTTCATTAATATCGCTGGGGACTTCAAAGATTCTTTTTCTCTATTTAAGAAATTTCTCAACACTGAGCCTCCTCTGTCAATGTCTGAGATTAAACACGCACTCATCTAGCTTGGTGGCCATGCACTTAATGCTCATGGAGCAAAGAATGTTTGTCTGTAGCCAGCCAGCCATTAATTACTGTTGTACCGATTATTTGGTTTATTACACCAACATTTATACCAAATTATCAGTGGCAACACTTTCAGTGTTTGAGACCATCAGGCAAGTCTAATAGTATTGTTAAACCATTGTAATTGGTTTATGATGCATGGCCCCCCCCGAAATTAAATTTCTGAGCTAGCTCTGCCGTATATCTGGTATGTTGGTACAAGCTAATTATGTTAAATGGCTAGGCAAGTGAAACAGGGTCAGTGTTACTTTAATTGGAAATAATTCATGACATGTCCCCTTGCCACGTCTTCTTTTTTTGTTGTAATTTTTGTTTCTACATATGAATTAATGCATTATATTGAACCTTGAATATTTTGGCAGTAAAGGTTAGAACTCCTATCAGGGGTTTGAAAAGCACATTTTGGCAAATGTGACTTGAGTGTCATTTGTTGATCGAATACATTTATTTGGACCATTTCCCCCACAAAGGTTCACCATTGTCTTGTTTTATATAAGGCACCCCTTTCAAAATAATGACCTAACAAACTAAAAGGCAGATGGTATTTTTCAAAAACAAAAAAAAGGAAAAACATTCCACAAAAAAGTCTTCCACGGACATGTAGCTGTATTAAGTTTACTTTATTTTTCATGTTTGAAAACTCCATGTCAGTGCCACACTGATTTCTCTCCCCTCCTCCCCCCCCTCTTTTGTCTGGCTGTTAAGCTTTTATTTTCTATATGGTGATTTCCATGCAGGTGCTGTTCAGTTCAGGTGAAACGCCGGATGTTTTCCTTGTTTTGTGTTTTTAAAAAGTTCGGCGTATAAGATGAGACGGAAAGTTTAAGTTGATCTGGAGCGTTCATGCCCAGTGAAAGCGAGTGTTAAGTTTTTATTTTTTTATGTTTAAGAGTTAGCAAAATTCTCTTTTTTTATATTTTTTAATTCAGATTAAGTTAAAGCTCATTCTAAAACTAACAGGTAATGGACTGGTGATGACGTCTCACAACACTGTAGCCATTTCACCAAAGAGGGTTCAAGTCATGACATTGAACATCTATCACCTTAGCAGTGAGAAGTGAGGGATTCTTATTGTCCATGTCTTGTTGCCAGCACTTCAGCAACGGTACTCTGGAAATGGCTCTGTTGGTGTCATTATGCTGATAATAGGACACTGTAATAGTTTGGAGAAAAAAAAAATCTTTCTACAGATGCATCGTTAAGGGGTTCTATGTCTTATAATAAGACTTACTTGAATTTGTGTATGCAGCGATTTCTTCTCCATTTGGAAAACTACTTTGCTATCGGTAATCTCAAAGCATTAAGCTGATGATCAAGGCAATATTGGGGTTTTGAAAATACCTATACAGTTCAGTATTCTGCCTTTTTCTCCCTTTTGAGCATCAGATGAGTTAGTCCCTACTTTTTGACAGGGGTTGGCTACTCAAATGCACAGATTTTGGCCATTCTCTTTAATATCCTGAATGGTATAAGTTTTCTTGGTCATGACCATTTCTACTTTTGTCAAATGGCAGTAGCTTTTCGGGCTGCCTTTTATTGGGGGGTGGGGGGTGGGGTAAGCCTCACAATTTTTATATTGTAAGTCATTTTGAAGTAAGGAAGTGTTAAAATCATTCATTCAAATGGACAGTCCATCAACCTCCCCACAATTTGAATGTAGCCCACAGGCAAAAGCATTTACAATCCAGCAACATTGATCAAATGTTTTATAAATGGTTCATTTCATGGACGTGGTTATTTTGTCGACGTTGATTCAGTCCATCTTTCTTTATTGGGAGTTGACACCTGATTTCAACACTGTCTGAATCACACCAAGCCCATCATGTTCATGGGAAGTTTAAAATGAATACATCCTTTTTTAAATACAAAATATTTTGATTTTAAAATAAGCACTTTACTGTACCATGTGAATGATTGCAGTTCACTCAAGGCAACATTTATGACCGTTGCTACAGAATTTTGTATTGTTTTTCTAAAAAAAAAATGCAATAAAATGCTTTGAACAACACACCTGTTAGTCTGGTTACTGTACAGTTTTGCTTGCTTAAAGGGCTGCTCTACCCTGTATCACTAGTTTCATATTAACTACTCCGCAGTGCTGTGGAGACAGGTCCGGCAAGACTACATATTAACTAGCAGTCTTATCTTTTGGCCAAGGTTCAGGCGGTTTCATCCGATTCTGTGCTGTAAATCCCCTAATACGCAACATTCCCTGATATCTGAGCCGACTACGTGATATGTGTCCTTGGCTGTTAGTAAATATGAGCTCAGTTGTCACCTCACACACTGACGTGACGGTGGTTTCACCTTGTTAAATCACCCAGAGTGCTGCTGTGGGGGGTGGCGCTGTTCACAGCTGCAGAGGCCTGATCTGACGAGACTGATGCAACCTGCTGCAAGAGCTGCAGCTCCTGAGTGCCACCGCACGATCTGCCTGGAAATACAAAATGACTTCTGCTGAATAAGCTAAATGCCAGTGTGTCGTTTCATCACTGCTGCAAGTCAGGATTTGTCTTCCTGTAGTTAAAAATCAGCTGTATCGACTAAAATAATGTATAAAGGAACATTACTAAGTAGATAAACAATAAGATGCGTTTGGTCAAAAAAGAGCAATGAAAAACAAAAATACCAGCAGAGCAATCGGCACCAAGTTTGATTAAATCATCAAATTGATGTCAATGTAATTTACCACAGTGACCACATTAGTATGAGGCGCGCGCGCGCACACACACACGTTGTACAACATCCAGAGAACATGATGGATTAGTGATTTCACAGGTGTTTGTCTCCCTCTAGTGGACACTTCTCACAACTGCAACACACTGCCAAGCTTAACCTGAAATAGTAGGCCTAGCCTCTTGGTGTTTAGTTATGATAATCTATTTTATAAATATGCCGTAAATGATATCCTTAACCAATAAATAAAGAACATTTTATTTTTTATTTGATTACATCAAATATTAGATAAAGGGAGGAACAGATCAAGCTTGTGTAAGCCACATAAGATTCCAAGTCATGAGACAGAGCTCAGATCTCTTTTTTTGTTTTTACATTTGCTATTACTGCTCATTTCTTTTTTTAGTGCTAAAAAAAGAAAAAGAAAATTACTTATATCAGAAATATATTACTGATAAAATAGGGATACTAATACGATAAGTAACAGGACACGTTAAAACAAAATCAGCACATTCAAAAAAAGGAAAACAATATTCATGGATCCCAATATTACTTTCATTTCTGTCTTGGTTGTAGCAGAATCTAAGCTAAATTTGAACAAATATTTTTAAGGGACAGATGAGACAGTTCAAGCAGCTGCTTAACTGTCTAAGAGGATGATTTGCTCAATGTGTAATAAAACCTAAGGGTTAGTGTGAGTTTGCATTCTCAGAAGGTTTAGTCTACCTGTGAGGCATTACAATTATTTTAGAATTGTAATGCCTCACCATCATGTGAAGTAATTAAGCATGCAGTTACCTGGTTTTCCTTTTCATCTCATCATTTCACAATAGTCATGCCTAAACATACAAACAGCAAAGTATTATTCATGCATCACGGTTAAATACAATAAACATTGTAAAATATAAACTTCACTTCAGGGAAGATGCATGCAGTAGGACTTTCTCACAGCAGACACTTTGACTTGTCACAGCAGGAAAAGCACAGGTGTCACTAACGATGCCTCCATTATATATAAGTGTGTCAGTAAGTTAGCCTATGTGACAATGAGCCAGTCTGCACAATATGACCAGAGAATCCAGAGCGTCACTAATTCTATCATGTACAGCTACTTTTATTACAAATAATCAAGATTTTTTTAATTAAATGAAACCTGTGTTCTCATTAATGGATTACCAGTGTTTTCTGTTTTCTTATTATTTCCTCCAAACTTGTCACTGCTTTAATAAAGCTTCCTGAGACTTCCAACTGTAAAACATTCAGCTAAACATGCCTGTGTATTTATCTTTTAAACACCCTATTTGCTTTTTAAATTAAAAAAAACAACAAAAAACATGTATTTTGTATAGGACCCATTTCAGAAGTATTGATTTTCTATTGAATGTAAACAATGTGCAAACAGGCAGCATAAAACGTAGCTTTATAATAAGTAATCTAAAAAGTAATAGGTGCAACAATAGCAGTGAAGAAACAGAGGTACAAACATATAAACCAAGGGACCAAAGAAAACATCTCTGAGGTTAAGGGGTATTTGAGGAGCTGACTTTTGAAAACAAAAGTTCACTGGCTGAAAAAGTGGCAATTATTACGTCACTGATTACCTGCCCAGTGCACCTGAGAGTCATGGTGACCAGGGCTGGTCTAATTGGATCACGTGTCTGTGTGGCATGCACAAAAAGCCTCAGCACGTGTTAGTCTGAAATTTGAGAGTGGAGCTGGAGGTAGGTATCATGGAGCATTTTAGGAAGCTGCTTGTAGTGTTTAGAGGTTTTGTATTTCTAGCCTACCTGTCAGGACATGTGGTTGTCATAGCGAGAACGAAGGGATTATGTTACTGGTTAATTTAAAAATAAATGCAAGAATAAATAGGCCTACTGAAACATGGAAAAATGTTTGTCATGACCTTCACCTTAACTTAACTGACATTCAGTGAATATATGTACATTTTGTTTTTAAAGATGTGCTTCATGTTCAAGCGTTTATAAAGACTAGTTGACATGTAAAGTTCTAAACTCTCAGAATACGCTAACTTGTCGCATGTGCTTAGGGAAACGCGATTTCAAACACTTTTTTTAATTAGACATTTTTAAAATGGTTCCGAATTTTGGGGATTGCGTTTATTTGCAACTGTAGCCTACTTGCATAGTTGAAGCGAGAACATTAACGGCTAATTCTCCGCAAAGGTCAAATGGCTTGTAAGTGAATTATCTAAAATGTCATTCCATTTATATATATATACTTTTCACAGTAGACATGTTGACTTGTCATTAGGAAAAGCCACGTGAGGTCTTCAGAGCTTTCTGCCAGAAACTGCTTATTTTAACCCAAACCCTTATTTCGTGCAGCAAGCCCTGAAAATTTATCCGTGTGCTGCACAATACCAGGGCCTCAAGTGGAATGCAGTTAGCCTATGTGAATTTCCGATCTGGGGGATACCATTATTGAATACGCCTGTGCTTTCCTATTGTGAGACCTCAAAATATCTGCCATGAGCTAGGTCTATTGTGAGCAAAAGTTTTTTTTTTTTTTTTTCCTCGCCCCTCCCCAGGCCATTTGACCCGAAAACTTAAAGACCAGACCCTCACTGGATTCCTGTGAAATAAAATGTTGAAAAACTTGTCTCACTTATTTTGGCAAAGCTGGCTGAGCCCCTTTCAGTTCCACAATGAGGAGCGCACACACAAAGTGTTTCTACTAATGCTAATTAACATTAAGCTTTTGGTTAGCAAAAGCCCAGCAAGGTAAAGAACTGAATAAAGTGGAAAGGAGTGAAATTTAAATCTTACACTAACTGAAAAATACCCACCTCACGTTACGAGCAAATGTTTTGATTAGTAGACATATTAAGGTAGACTTTTTTTTTTATTTTTTTTAAATTAGTTGGGCGTTTGGGCTTTTTTTGGGGGGGGAGGAGGGTGTCGGAAGATGTCACACGTTTCTCCTAATCCACGATATCACATGACAACTTTTTTTTTCGTTAACGTTGTACTATCGCTGACGTCAAGAAGCGCGACACGTGGAAATTCACGCGATATTTCATCTCTCCGACCAATCCAACATGGCGCCGTAGAGACGTTGTTATTGTTCGGTCGCTTCTTCAAGCTCCTGTAGTACGACGAAAACTACGCGGAAAACGGCCGATCGTGTTCATGTTGGCATGAGAGCAACATCTGGGGATGATGATAAGATCCACCGGCTTCTTCCGAGGGATTGACTGCCCGTTTTACACGGAATACAGCGAGGGCAAAGGCAGCAGAAATGGGTGTAACAGACCGTACTGTCACTTCAGGCACAGCCAGCAGAGACGGGCGTCCTACGGAGCACCAGCTGATGTTACAAAGCAAAGAGACCTGCACTCCGCACAGAAAGGTGCTGCTTATTTTACTACGCATACTTGAACGTCTTCGCTCGCGGAGTCGGCAGCGAGGACGTGTGGACTGGACCACAGTCTTGAAAATATGTCGGAAAAACTGATAACGCTGTAAAGTAAATTTCTGTTAACGTTAGCTGCATTTTGCAAATAACCACAGTATATCCATCTTACCAGTTATATACCCCCCATGGTTGCTGTAAACTGAGGTTTAGCTAGGAAGTACTAGATAAAGTGCATTGAGCCCACACAAGGAAGTGTCAAAGCAACAAAAGAACAGATGCATAGTATTAAGAACACAACTGAATAATATATACATTATGAACATCTGCTACATATAAACGTAGCAACAATAAAACAAAAATAAGGCACCAAACACTACACCAACATAAATAAGTGTATTGAGACAAAATAGTCCAAAAAAAATTGAGATGACAAGGAAGTTGTAATTTAAAAATAGATCAGGTGTATCAATAAAGGGTCCTGTATCTGCAGGTAGCAGTGTTGGCAGCAAAAGATAGTTCTTGCACTTGTAGCACCAAACCAAAGCACATGTCTTACAAAGACAGTATTGCAGATAGTGAACAATTAGGTAGTGTGTTTTGTTTTGGTCTGTTGAGTATGTCCCCCTGGAAGAATAATACACCACTTGTCCTCCTGGATTTTGTTTTGTTAGCCCCCAGACTTATCTTTAACTTGCACAAATGAACTACTTATGTTCATATCCCATTAGAATCCTCTCAACAATATTCAGCCATAGACCATCTGACCTTGTTATAGTTGCATATATTGTCGTGTATGTTTTTTAGGATTGAGCGTCAAAGTTTGATCTTCACCTTGTGATGCCGGCTGTATTATGTATGTAATTCTCTCTGGCTAATAGCATCCTCAGATGAAGACCTCCAGATGTAGTGGAAAGTAGGAATGCATCAATCAAACGTTTTCTCTACTGGTACTGATTCGAACACCTATACTCAGTCTGCTGATTTTTCAAAATTAAGAATTATATATATTTAGTTAAATAAGAGTACAGTATTATTCTCCAGGGATTACAATTGAGCGGGTGGTCTTTGATGACTGATTGAATGTAACTTAAACTGGTCGATATTAGGGCAGACTGGATCAGTGCATCCCTAGTTAAAAGCTAGTCAGTGGACCTTTTATTGTTTTATTGGTTCATTTATTAAGACCGTTTGTTTGTCTTGCATCCCTGCAGAACAAGGTTATGATCCCTTCAACCCAGAAGTTGTGAGGCCCCAGGAGCAGCAGAATGGAAAGCCGGCTGCTTCGGGAGACCTTACTGGTGCTCTGGAGCTGGTCAACAAGGCCATCGAGGAGGTCCGCAGCGAGGTGGAGAGGGAGAAGAGGAAGCTCTCTCGGATTGGGGATGAACCGTACGATCCCAGCAAGAGTACAAAGTTGTCTACATCTGATGCTGTTAAAAGTAAAACGCCACCTTCACACATGGCCTATGACCCTGGGAGTTATCAGATGACCACTGGCGGTTATAATCCCACCCCTGGCTGCAGCAAGTATACCTTGGATTCAGACAACAAGGGGAACAATAGTAACTCAATGGAATATGTTCCTACTTCAGTGAGAAAGCCTCCATCTCGAACACACACACACCAACCCCCCTCTCCTCCCCCCAGTCCAAAGTACTCAAACAGCACATCCTCCTCTAAGTGTAAATACACTGTGGACAATTCAAAACCATCTACAGATATGGAGTATGACCCGCTGTCCAACTACTCGGCAGGAATCGCAGCGAAAAGCAAGAGGGACCGGGATGCTCAAGCTGTTAAGACGGAGCAGAGAAACACACACAAACAACCAGGATCAGCTATGTCAGAGTATGCTGTAGCTGTGAAAAAACCACGGCAGCAAAGTGTAGACTCAAAAAAGTACACTTTCTCTGACTCTGATGGGGAGAGCTCTGGAACAGAGTATCGACCCACCTCGCTAAGCAATCTCCAGCAGAGAAAAGGCAAAAGTGGGTCACTTTGGGACGCTGTGGGGAAGGAGAGAAAAGAAAAAACTGATAGTATGCTAAATGCACTGACACAGAGGAATACAGAGGACTTGGCAGGGGACTCAGACGTCAAGGAAGATATTAAACAAAAGGACAGTTTAGAGAAAAAGAAGGTGGCTAGTCTAACTAGCCACAAAAAAATTGCCACATCTGAGAAAGTGCATAAACTTGAAAAGGTAGCAAACAAAACGACTAGTAGTAAGAGTAGTAGCAGCAGCACTAAAGACAAGGGGTCAATAAAGAACTCAAACCAGGACTCTGCAAAGAAGGAGAACAAGAGTCATGGAAAAAGCGACGATAGGAAAATTGCAGTTAAGGTTAAGACACCTGATAAAATTCAGAGGGAAGCCAGAGATGAAAAGAGAAGTGATGGTAAGATCAAAGCTGTGGAAAAAGTAAAAACAGACTCAAGCAAACGAGATAAAGATACAGAAAATGGTGCAAGGGTAAGCAAGAAAAGCAAGATATCAGAGAAGGAAAAGGAACAAAGCAAGTATAAGGACCGGCAACACAAAAATGGTAAACTTGATAGCAGTAAAAGAGAAAAGGATATAAAGAAAATTTGTAAAAGTAGTTCTAGTGGTGGGAGCAATAGCAGTAACATTAAAGGGAGTTCCGCAAACAGTAAAGATAAGGTGAAGCAAAACGTCAGCTCATCAAATGGGAAAAGACTTAAGGACAAACGGCGAAGTCTTAGTCACGTTGATCTGTTTGGAGATGAGAGCCCAGAGGAGGTCAAACCAATAGTGGTGGACGATGACAGTGAGGATGACTACGAACACGAAGAAGTGCTGGTGAGAAAATCTGCCGATGCTTTAAGGAGGGCACGTTTGAACAAGAGGAAAGCGTCCGAGCTGACTCCGTCTTCTTCTGACGACGAGGGTGATCGCGGTGTGGAGGGCAGCGGGGCAGGTAACGACGAGGTCGACGATGTTGGAATCGACTTCTCTAGTTTCCAGGACGATTTGGACTTTGACTCAGATCCCATGGAGGAGTGTTTGCGGATCTTCAATGAATCCAAGGATGTGAAGATGGAAGACAAGGGAAGGCAAGCTAAACAGGTATTTCTTTCTCGCCATTCTGTTGCACTTTAGTTGTCTTTTTCCTTTACCAAATACTTTTTTTTTAACTAGTGTCATATTTTGCAAATGCCAGTTAAACATGCTATGTTGTGCCCTCTCAGCCCTCCAGGGATTCAGAGGAGGAGAGAAGCACAGAGAGCGCATTAACCTCTCTCTTTCCCGGTCAAAAGAAGAGAGTCTCCCATTTTGTTGCCAAAGGAAGTGTAAGTTTGTCACCTTGACTTTAACCAGTCAGGGGGGAACACACAATACGTGTGAGATACAGCAAGTCAGAAGTAATCACTCTAATTAAAATGCATGTGTACGTGTACAATTGTTCTTGACCCTGTATGTCTCTCTGTTGGAAACTCACTTCCTGTCTTTGCAGCATGTACATGTGAAGCCAGAGGTAGGAGAGCAGTAAGGAAACATCTCCTTGGGTTTTTATTTTTTTTTAGTTTTTACCTTTTATTTATTCAGGGAAGGTTCACTGAGAGGAAGCCTCTCTTTTGCAGGAACGCCCTGATCACATTCACACAGTTACACATTCATACCTGGAAGCTGCCAGTACAACCACAATCAATCAATCAATCATACAATACTGTAGGACCTTTGTTTTGGTTTATCACAAATATTAATGGTGGTTATTCAGGAAGCCTGTACAGTTGCATTAGAACAAACAAGGAAGTAAACAGTGAAAGAACAATATTCAAATATTGGCGCAGCTTGTACAGGCTGTATTTTTTAAATAGACTACATGATTTGACAGTAAGCGATTTAACAATAAGTGTAGACATACAGAATCTATATAAACATTAAAAAAAACTTGTGTGCAACTTTGTATTACTTGCTTTTTGCATTATCTGATTTGCAGTTGTGCATTCACATTATCATTACCAAAGTCAGATATTCCACAGGGAGGTAGCTTATACTGTATGTACACATCTCAGTAGGTAGCTTATACTGTATGTACACATCTCAGGTGCTTCAAATTAAAACTACCTTGCAGTCTCTGATTTCATCTCTAGTGCAGGAAGCCAAAGAATAATTGGACTTATTTCCTTATCATTTTATTTTATCATCATACGTTCTGTATTAAGAACAAAGTGGTCACTTTTTAATAAAATGTACTTCTGTTTTTATCAGAGTGACGCACCTTCTACAACTGTGGTGCGTCCATACAAGAGACTCTCAGCCCAGGAGGTCTGCTACAAGCGTATGCAGATGGCACAGCAGCAAGCTGCTCAGCTTTCTGCTACAGTCAAAGCTTCCTCACAGAGCTCCAGCCCCGGCTTCTCTGGAGAGCGGAAGAGAATAGCACACCGTCCCAGCCCACAGACAACATCCTCCAAAACAAGTATGAGTGCCTCCGCTGTTCTATATTGTAACAGGATTCGGCTTTTGTTTTTATTTTTACACAACTGTACCACTGCTTTCCCCTGATCATTTCTGAATGGAACTATTTTGACTGTTAGACTGAAGTAGAAAGTCACATGCGTGTCTGACCAGGTCCTGCAGATGTTAAACCAGCTGCCAGTCGAGTGTTATCCCCCAGCCAGACCCATCAGACTGTCAAAGCCCAAACCACCGCTGGCATCTTGCCAAAGACCGTGTCCACTGTCATGCAGAGGAGGGTGGCACACACACCCACCATGAAGGTATCCCCAGGCCACAGCATTTAATGCTGCTGGTTGTTTTTTTTCTGAATAATAATATTATTATTATTATGAATAGTTTTTGTGTCTGAACATCCCTGCATAACCTTGAGAAATGTGCTCTTTCTGTTTTGACATTTTCAGAGTAGTTCAATGAAGCGCCCCATCATCCCCATTGAGTTTGGGGCCAAAGTTCCCAACAACATCCGCCAGCGCTACCTTAACGCTTTCATAGATGAATGTGTCAAATTTTGCTCATCAGAGGACGTTGCCTTCCAGATGGTATGATTCACACCCAGTTTTCACTATTTGTACCCAGGGAGATGTTTTTTCTTCTGTCCCATCAACACCTAGCCTAGCTTAGAAACCATGTACAGTTTTGAAAATGTCTTGAAGAAGATGGTTGTTCATGTAGAGAACGCTGCAGGCTCTCATCATACCCCGTCTTGAATGCAGAGGAGATTCAATAACAGTCAGCTTCAGTTGAACAAGTTGTGGTTTTGACAGTGACAGAGGTTTGATTGTTTCAGGCCCTTGACGAGGAGAAGCTGGTATATGAGCGCAGCAGCAGTAAGAACATCTACCTCAATGTAGCTGTGAACACTCTGAAGAAGCTCCGCAGCAAGTGCGGCTCCTCTCCATTGCCTGTCACCAGTATGTCACCTTAGTCCCTGTGCAGTATGCCATACAGTATTTACTCTTAGTCAACATGTACATGATGCTTTTGTTTAGTTACATAAAAAATGTAAAAAAAACAGAAATGTAATGGATGTACAGACTGGTGGTCAGACTACGTTTCAGTGGTAACTTCTTTGTTTGTGTGTGTTTCTCTGCAGAGGACCTGGGGTTAGTTGCTAACAGGAGGGCTCAGTCCCACGAAGAAGTTCTGGGAGGTCGTCTTGCTGCTACAACCAGCTTCACTGTCAACAGGATGGGTAAACAGCAGGAGGAGAAACTCATTGGTAAGTTAGATTTGTATGTCTCCGCACCGGCGAGCAGTACGTTTATGTTTTCTTATGTCCGTACATACGTAGGACAGTCCCATTCTCGTGAATGCGATATCTCAGGAACACCTTGAGAGAATTTCTTGACATTTTTGCACAAACGTCCACTTGGACTCAAAGATGAGGATTAGAATTCAGTGGTCAAAGGTCAAGGTCACTATAGTCTTGCATAGCCAGACCTATCTCCACAGCGCTGTGGAGTAAGGTCTGGTAGTGGCTACACCACACATACATTCTGGGATAGGAAAAAGAAACACTCTGGGTTGTTTGCGTTTCTTTAAACCAATCACAATCGTCTTGGGAGGCGCCAAGCTCCGGACGCAGGGACACTGGCTCTGCAAAATAGTCTTGGAAAGGAACTTGTTTAGGTGAAACATTTGCACCCCGCAAAAGATAACTGCACATAAAATGTGTAAAAAGACTTTTCTGGCAATTATTTAACGCCATAAGAGGAGACATTTGGTTGCATACTGAATTGGTCACACTAAGGTGGTGCCCACCTTGAAACTGTGGTGATTGTATAGATCCTCTGTGCTGCCGGGTTAAATATGTGTGTGAAGCATTCATGTTTCGCCAAAAATACACTTAATACCCGTTTATTAAATTCCTTTTAAGTCTTCACTACATATATTATTACAGGATGTAAACTTGCCACTGGTTTGCATACAACTGCAATGCTGTTATTCTAGTTCTTCCTTTTTCTTTCTTAGTCAAGATGACAAGAAGAATCACGTTTGCAGTGTTTTCAGTTCTTTCTCTAGAATTGTTGTAAACCTATTTCTTGAACATGTTTTTACATGTCATTCTCATTTTTCTCTCATTCTGTTTTTCTTCAGTAACCTGATCACATATCTAACAACATAAAAACGCAGATATGTTAAAAATATATGATAAAATTGATTAATATTGATAAAATCAAAAAGAACAAGAGAACAAAAAAAAAGAAAGAAACTGAAGAGAGTCTCGGTGTCTGTGATGTGTCGAGACAGAAAATGGAACTGTTCAGATAACCATGTGACAACCTCCAGGTCCTGTTTACAGCAAACCTCCTGCCCCATGACCTGATGTCAGAGGGAATATCTTTTTTAAACAAAACTTTTGCTCACTGTCTAACTTGCAAAAACAAATGAACAGATAAATAACATTTGGGTCAAACGTATAAGTAACTTTTAAATGTCAATATTTTAACCCTGACTTAAAGATTAAATAAATTATGAAAGTAATCATTAGTTGCAGCCCCAGATTAATTGTATTAGTCTGCAACTCTTAAGCCAAATGTTAAATGCAGTCGACATTTATCTGGTCGTGTTGAAAGTTTCTTGCAAAATTAGTTGTCTCTCCACATGCATAAGTATTTATGATCAACTTGTCAGAGTGAAAAACACTGTTTCCATCTTCTATTTGTGTTTCGTCACATTTTCAGTGTAGGTTTTATCACATCATTGCACAAAGACATCAGTTTAACTTGTTGCTGTGTCCCACTGTAGGAGCTACACTGTACAGGAAGCTGCAGGCATACCTGATGACGGAAGAGCAACTGCAGGAGCACGGATACCCGAGAGCAAGCCCAGAGGCTGCCGGCAAAGCCGTCATGTACAACCTCCCAGAGAAAAAGGCCATCTCAGATCGTGAGTAACTGCATGACCCCATAGCTCTCTCACTCATTTCTAATGACCAATACTAAATTATATTAACATGTGTGGTCTAGCAATTCTTTGACTGGCACTCTGTGATGTGTTTCCCAGCGTTCAACAAGATATGCTGTCGATGTGGAGCGGAGTATAAGATCAATGTCAGTGGCAACTGTATACGAAAAGAGGAATGTATTTTTCACTGGGGACGATTGCGCAGACATAAAGGCAAGCTTGTTTGCATTTATCTAGTGAAAACCGTTAATAAAAAAACAATCTTATACATGCACATTTTGGTCTTTGTATTGTAATTCATACTGCCAAACTCTCCACCCCTTTTCTCAACTTTTATTTACGTCTGTCTGTCCGTCTTGTTCTTTCATGTTTTTGCTGTCTGTTAGTCGCTGGGGGCTGGGAGACCAACTACAGCTGCTGTGCTGCGGCTGTTGGAGCTCCAGGCTGCCAAGTTTGCAAGGTATAATTCTTTTCAAGCCAACAACTATTAGTTAACCTTGTTTGCATGTTAAATAGTCAGATGTATGGGCTGTCATGGTACACATATTTTTTACAATGAAATGAAATGTAAAACAAGCTAATGGAGAGAGCCACTGGAAACAATTTACCTTAAATGACAGTACTATAACCTTACAGTAAAGACCAGTTTAGTGAAGCTCATAATGTTTGGTTGTCGTAAAAAACTGTCAGAGATGTTAATTCATCTCTGTAGCTTGTAGTTGTGTAGACAAAATAACCTCTTGCATATCCGTCAGTCAGATCAAAAATATATTATTTAAAATATATTTAAGGATATACTTCTCTGGGATAACATTCCGACATGTGTTACAATATCAGAATTCAGTGTTGTGTCTAACTTCCAATGCTTAGCTGAGCTGTGTCTTTTTACTGAAGACAACTGGACATAATAACACTCAAACTTAAAATCAAGCACTTCCAGTATAACTACAATAAAACTTCTCATCTACTAGTTTTTAAGTAATTGTCTGCACATTTAAAAAAAAACATTTATAAAAGAAAACCTCCCCAGACTTAACATTTATTATTATTCTCACAGCAACATGTTCAGGACGGGCGTAAAGAATCATTTGATGGATATGTCACAACGTTCAGTAAAGCTCTATCACCAGATGGCAATGGAGGGGTGTTTGCTTTGGACTGTGAGATGGTGAGTCAGTGCTGAGAAAACTCTAATCTAAATGCACAATTTGTCTTAAACTGCCATCTTGTGTGTGTATATTTGATTTTAGAATTGATATATCATAGGCCCGTTTAATACAAATAACACTCAGTGCTCAATATGTTTGTTACAGTAAAATTACATGAGTAAAATTAAGATAAAATTAATGATTTGTCTCTTTTTGTCAAAACGTTTTTTATATTTGGTATTCATAGTCACATAAATGTGTGTCTTCTCTCCTCTGAATCAGTGTTACACAAAGCAGGGCCTGGAGCTGACGAGGGTGACGGTCATCGACTCTGAGTTGAAAGTCATCTACGATACGTTTGTCAAACCTGAAAGCAAAGTGGTTGATTACAACACACGGTGAGTTTGTGTCCCGCAACTCGACACTGCATGGGTCATGTCTGCTATTGAACTTAACTGGTAAAGTCATTGTCTTAATGTGTCTTTGAAACAGTCACAATGTTTTAAACGCAGTATATATGTATATCTTTTATGTAATTACCAGATTTTCCGGTGTGACGGAGGAGGACTTGGAGAGCACCACCATCACTCTGAGAGATGTTCAGGCCGTGCTGCTCAGTATGTTCAGTGCTGAATCCATCCTCATAGGACACAGTCTGGAGAGTGACCTGCTCGCTCTGAAGGTATTGTGTGCTCTTCATTAACCTGCAAGGTGCTTTTTTATTTCAATAATTCATTCAATGGTAGCTATTTCCACAATGCGAACATTGTTCCTCTCTGTTGCCCGTTACTGCTTTGGTCCCCCTATCAGTCACAACTAAAACGTTTTGTGAAACTGTGCAAAAAGTTGCAAAGATTAAGCTAAAGGAAAATCTAGGTTTTACTTAATTCTTAAGTAAATCTTAAATGATTTAGAATCCCGGCTTTAAGAAATACTCATTCAGTGAACTTTTTTGGACAAAAAACTGAAACAGACTGAAAACTGAAACTTAGCACACGAGAACGTTTTCACAGGTGTTTTCTTTTGCAGCGCCCAAAAATGCACATATTCAAGCAGAGCAGTGCATTAAGTGAGATTTAATTACAATCAGGAGTAACTCCAGACGATTCTTGCTTTAAAGGGAAGGAGTGCGTTAATTGTCCTTGTTTCTACTGTTAAATCTGGACTGAAATAAAAAATAAACCGGTTGACATAAAACACAGTTTGTCTCTTTCTGTCTCCCTCGCCTCCAGCTAATCCACAGTTCAGTTGTAGACACGGCCATTGTGTTTCCTCACCGCCTCGGCTTGCCCTACAAACGTGCCTTGAGGAACCTGATGTCCGACCACCTCAAACGCATCATCCAGGACAACGGTGGGAAAAAGCTTGCATCCCTATCACACACATCAAATATAATCCCCTATCACATAAACATGGCCCTAGTTACACAGACAGACCAGAGAGCAGCATAATCACATAATCTCCATTTGTAACTGATTCATGTCAAATTCCATGCAAACAACTAAAGATTAACTGATTGATCAGTCAGCATCAGTAAATCTTTATTTGTTGAGCACATTTTATTGAAGGATAGCCCGCAGATTCATGCCTGCCAAGTTACAATGAATAACATTTTTAAAGGATTACAGTCAAAATAAAGGACAAATCCGGCGCAAAATGAACCTAGGGGTTAATAACACGTGTACCAAGTCGACATTTCTCTGGGATATGTTTTCATGCTAATCGAATGTGACCAGTTTTATTGCAAACCGTTAATTAGGGGCAAGGGTAAAGTAAAAAGAAATCGCTATTTCTATACCACTAACTAGGTTCAAAATAGCACCACACTTCCACGGTAGCATAATGAGGGTCCATACATGTAAACCGAAGCATTGAGAACTTTGTAAGTGTACAGACAGTTTATTAAAAAGATAGTTTAGAAAGACAGTACCTTTCACGTATACAAGCGGGCACCATCTTGGGAAAACAGTCACGACCAGTCGAACGACGAACGCCGTGCAACCAGTAACCAGTAACACAGCTCAAGCATGGCGTTTGTCGTTTGACTGGTCGTGACTGTTTTCCCAAGATGGCGTTATAAGCTAATCAGCGGTTTGCGATAAAACTGGTCACATTCAATGAGCATGAAAACATATCCCAGAGAGCGGTCGACTCTGTACACGTGTTATTAACCCCTAGGTTCATTTTGCGCCGGATTTGTCCTTTAACCTCAAGTTAATTTGTATAGCCCAATGTTTTAATGGGCTGCATAGGCACACAGCAGCTGCAGGTCCCCGCCAAGGCCTAGCTTTATTGAAGTGAGGGGAAAAACTCCCCCAAAAACCTCCTGGACAAAAACAAAAATGTTGAAGAAAGCTTAGGAGAGGATCTTCATTTGAATGGCTGGGGCTACAACAGGAGCTGTAGGTGGGTAAATGGCAATGGAAAGATACAACAGTTAGTAGAAATACAAAATACAGCACTAACAGTTGGATTCTCACTGGTCAATAATAGTAACGTAGTAAATCCTGTATGAAGATGTACAATAAGATAAGTCCAAGGAACGGGTAAGTAAACTGCTTTGAATTCAAACTTATGAATATGCATGTGTGGCGCATCACATCATAGCCAGAGGAAGTCTGTCTGTCTTATATCTATATTATCTATCTATCTATATTAATGCAGTGCGGTCCAATACAGTTTGACTGCCCTGCCACCTTGTCACCAGCAGATGTCCCTCATGTGTCAACAGAGAGTTAACACCCATTAAGTCCAGTTTGCTGAAACGCCTCAAACTTCAAACAAAAGTCTTGTTTCTCCGTCACTACTTAAGGTCTGTTTAGGACTAATGAAAACAGTTTCAGAGTCAAAGATTTCTAAAGAAGCAGCAGCAGTCTCTTTGGAAACTAAACAGTGTTGCCATTACTTCCTAATCTCTTCCTTTCCATATCCTTCAACCTTAACGGTGCCATAAGGTGGCTATATCCTTGGGGGAAAAAAAATGTTTGAGTCTGTCGGTTGGTCGGCCCACAACCTCAGACCGAAATATCTCAACAACTACTGGATGTGTTGCAATGAACTTTTGTACAAACATTGACGATCCCCAGGGGAAGAATCCTACTGACTTTGGTGGTCCCCTGACTTTTTCTCTAGCGCCACCATCACAGGTTGATATTTACAGTATGATACGATACAACTTTATTGTCAGTTTACACTGAAATTCATTTTGCGTTCCCGAGCAGTTCTGCTCAAAAGAAGGAAAGAAAAGAAAAATACACACAGTTAGACAACAATTACACATATAGTACAAATATGAAGACCTATCAACAGCCATGGCAAGGAAACATGTACATATTTATGGTTTTGAGAGAAATGTCTCTACAACTATTAGGCAGATTTTCCATGACATTTGGTACACACATGCCCCCCCCCCCCGTCAGGATGAATTGTATTAACTTTGGTGATCCTCTGACTTCTCCTCTTGTGCCATCATCAGGTTGAAAAAGCAATTTGTCTCAGTCTCAGCTGTACTTTGTTTTCAGTGCTTATTATGAAATGTTGAGTGAGCATTGTAAAAAACATTATACCTGCTAAACATGTTAGCATTTAGCTCGGGGCCTTAGTACAGCCTCACAGAGCTGCTATATAACTTTTAAACATCATCGACACAGTATTTTCTTTTTATTAAGTTATTCATACTGTGTTTTCAGATTACTATAAGGTTTGCATTTATCTGTATTAATCTAATAGTAAACAACCATGCTACTGTAGCTTTTTACATGTTCAGCACTGCAGTATTCAGGTACAAAAGGAATAATTGCGTTCCGTTTTTTTTTCTTCCCCCCAGTGGAGGGCCACGACTCGAGTGAAGATGCATCTGCCTGCATGGAGCTGATGTTCTGGAAGATCAAGGAGGATGCAAAGGTCAAAAGATGACCTCAGACCCCTCTGCTACCCTTTCCACAGTTCAACTTCCTGCCTTCATGTCAGAGTCAGGGAGACAGAGACGATCAGGAGGCCTGCACATGCTCTCAGAGAGTTAAGGTCAGAGTGTCGGTGGGGTGGGAGGGATGCTTCATTGCAGTTGGAAGTTTGCTGTTGCTACCCACTGTACTGAATAGGGGAACTGCCAGTCCCTTCAAAGCAATAAGAGCCCACATTAACAGTATTTTCATTTGCTTATTAGTATTTCAGTTCTAAATAATGTTAGTTAAAATGTATATCTGTTTATTTTGAGCAGTATCTCTTTTAAGGCCTCAAACAATTTATGAATAGACCCTTTCTATAGAAGGACTTCTTAAAATAATGGGGCATTGTCTGCTGAACAATGATGATTAATATGATATTCATGCCAGGCTGTGTCTTCAGCCTAAATTGCACTATATAAACGCTCTGGTGTATAGGGCCCAAGTCTGAGTACCTCATCTGTGTTATTAAAGAAATCGCTTCTAATGGATAACACATTACCTGTTAGTTACACTTAGTTACACTTAAGTGCATTGATGTGATAGTCTGTCAAACATTGCTATGTAAATGCACTTGTGTTTTTCCACATTGTTTTTTCACTCACTGAGGCTCTGTTTATCCAGTTCATTTTGTTGGTTGGCTCTCAAAACCTAACTAATCCTATAATACTTGATCATATAAAAGATCCTCAGCAGAAATGTAAAGTCTCTGCTTATCACCTATTTGGTATGGTTGATGGAATAAATCACTGTATTTTATAGCTCCGACAAAATAGTGATAGTATATCCACGAGTGTCTCTGTGTCATGTGCACTGCATGAAATAAAGCCACGGGAATCATTTTGACAGAAGTTATGACATGTTATTCCTCCATGCAGACAAAATTAGGTTCAGTATTGTTAAATTAGGCCTGGGTTATTAATCACAGACAATTATCATTTAGTTAATACCAGCTAACCTGTACTGTTTTATGTTGAAAATGACTGAAAGAATACTCAAGGGCTGTAAATATGCTGTTTCCTTTTGTATTTGTTCAATTTTGGTTGTTTATCTTTTTCTATTAAAAGGTATTAGTTAAAAGAAGATGTTCTGTCTTTACATCTCAACAGTACGTAGATTTACTCAAGTACTGTAAAAGTTTGAGATACTTGTACTTTACTTGATTATTCTGCTTTCTACTTCTACTCCACTACATGTCAGAAGGAAATATTGTACTTTTTACTGCAGCTATAGTTACTGGTCATTTGTCTCAGTAAAGGTTTACATACAAAACATTTGATCAGTTTATTAGTTACAGATTAAACTAACCAACAGCATGCACACACTGTAAATCATTTTTAAGATGGTTCAACTTAATGTAAAGTTCTCCTGCTGCCTTAAAAAAGTGAGTTAATTGAACCTTAAAGGTGCAGTAGGTAAGACTTTTATAAAACTAACTTTCTGTCATATTTGCTGAAACTGACCCTATGTTCTAGTAGAACTACACGAAGCGGGGGGGGGCTTAGTAGACAGTTTTGGGCTTTAGCGGAAAGGAGGGAGGGACTAAGAAGTTGTTGATGTTCAAATTTTTTGGCTAAGTCCTGGATCTTCACAATCCTACCTACGGCACCTTTAAGATGATAAGTTGAATCAACACACACTGACAAACATTACAGACAGAATTGCTTTCTGTTTACATTTTCTCAGTTTGAAAAGTCAGTTCTTCATTCAGAATTTACAGCTGCTGATGTTGGAGTTCACAGATATGTAAAGCTGCTCCCAGTGATTGTTTATTTTTCAAATTATAGGTGAACAGGCTGTAGGGACTGAAATCGACACCAACCTTAATCATGCTTAGAGTTGTTTTTATTATTATGAAAAGAAACAATGACCTATCTTAACATATATTAAAAACAAAGCAGGTTTCCATCATGTATGTTTTCTTTAAACTACAAAAAAAAGACTGGAGAGGTTTAACTCAAACAATGCATGCTGGGAAGTTGACTTATATGCTGATCATGTTTTTTAAAAGACTTAAAGTACATTTCGCTGATAATACTTTTGTTCCAGAACTTTTTCTTGTTAGTATAGCTAGTATTATAGAAGTATGGAATAGCTAGTATTTTTACAGTTTTATTGCAACTTTTTGCTCCATTAAAAGATCTGAATACTTCCTCCACCTCTGCTGCACAAATAGTTTTTGACAGTGTGACAGCTTTTTCTCAGTACAGTGCCGGGTCTCTTGTAGTCTACGGTATATGTCCCTTTAACAGCAGGTGCAGCGGCTGTAATTCTCCTTTCTTCAGCAGATGTGTAAATTGGGAAAAAATGGGAGAGAAATGCTAAACTGAGAGGCCCATCTTTTCTTCGGTGTGTTTGCCTGTTAAGCTCCTCCCGTCACATGTCAGTATGCATTTCCCCAGGCCGGGCCACAGACCTCAGGTATTAAAAGAGCCAGTTAGCTGGGATCAATACCTACACAATGTTCCAGTGACAGGGAGGGGGGGCTTCCTAGTGTTTATTGAGTGTTGCAGAGATTTTGAACATGTGGAGCAAAGCAGCTTAGAAGGGTCGTCTTCATTATCAAATTCGATCAGAGCCTCTTTCTCTCTCCCCTGTGATCACCTTTGACTAGCGGGGGTCACAAGGGGGAAGCTGCAGGCCGGGGCCCCGAAACTGAGCCCATGCTGGGAGATGAAGAGCTCCATTATCTCAGCGAGAGCCAGAACAAATAAACACTTCACTGCCTGCAGACTGAAACCATTAGTTCATTCATTCATTAGTCGAAAATCAATTTTTTATTAATTGAGCAAAAATGTCAAATTCACTGCAGATCCAGCCCTGATCCTGAACCTACTGTGACTTTTGTCTTTAGATGTCTTGTTTTGTCTGACTATCAGCTCCAAACTCAAATATATTCCGTTTACTATCAGAAAAGACAAAGAAAAACAGCCAATTTCCATTTTTGCTTTAAAAATGACATACGATTATATGTTATATATAACAGTTGCCACTAACTGATTATTTAACAAATTATTTCAGCTCAAATGGTATTTTTAGGAAAAGCTTCTCGATCTGTTGCATCCTTAGAATAACTCATCTGCATCTCTGGTATTCTGACATCTTTTTTTACACATAACCGAATAAGACCAGAAGATGGTTGAAAGTATATTTAACGAATCATAATACTCAAGGCAGAACTTAAAAGACGTTATACATGTAACTTAATCTTGAATGCATGAGAAACAGTGGAGAAACGCTAACGGGTCAGTCTTAATACACAGAAAAAGGAAGGGGGAGCCATTCAATCTAGAAAATATGCTTATTTTGTGCAAAAGCGTGGTGGTCTTCCTCAGGAAGCATCCATATTTGTTCACATATTTATCATATTAAATGTTCTCCTTTTCCTTTACTCGGGGGCTCCTCTACTAAATCCTGTGTAACTTAATACCTCTTCCATTTGGATAAAACTCAAAACTAAATCTTTGTTTACACAGCTCGTATTATCACTAGGTCTTAAAAGATGGTGCTGAATAGACGATGGCTTAAAGAGGTCAGGGTCTGTTTTCTCTCTCTGTTGGTCAGAGTTCACCCCTTGCACCCCGGTCTGGCCCCCTGTGGGTGCCCTTGACCCTCGGGACACCCACAGCTGCCTGTCCCCCGCTCTCTCTCTTTAATCTATTGCACTCTCGCACAATTAAGAGACTGATGTTTACTCAGTCCCTCGTATTGATCTGCTGGTGTAGCTGCTTATTGCCGCGCTCCCAAGGGCTGCACAGGAGATCATAAGAAGCTAATTGGAAGGCAATAAGTCTTAAGTTCTCATAAAGGAAGAACTATTAGAGTGTAATGCATTTCTCAGACTCATTTTAGATCGATAAAATCAGACTAATGGATTGGTTTGTTCGCTTAAAATGATATTCTCCTTTAAACTTCACTCTCTGAACCAAAGCTACGTGTGTGTGTGTGTGTGTGTGTGTGTGTGTGTGTGTGTGTGTGTGTGTGTGTGTGTTAGATTTTTTTGTGTGTGTGTACTTGGTGTGTTTGCTGCCGGGTCAATGTCACTCTAAGCTCTGAGTGTGTCATAGCCAGTGTCAGGCCTCACAGCGTGATCCTGGGGCTTAAGAAGAGCGACTGAACTGCGCCCGCTCTCCCCGTCTCCCTCAGGTCAAAGGCCAGCCGGCCCTATCGATTCCCCCCAGATGAAGAAGTCTTTAGCTCTCCCCTCTTGGGCCCACACGCTCCCGGACTATCATCGCGGCCCCAAAAGGCCTTTCAATTGTGTTTGGCATCCCGATCGATCCAGTTGGTGTCTGAGGGGGGCCTTCCTTTGAGATAACTGACAACTACAAAGGTCCCCTCCTGACAGGCTCTTGTCAATACAAATTTCCACTATTGATAAGTAATTAAAGAAAGCCTGAACATAAGGGGAGGATTGCTCGCTGAAACATCTGTTAAACAGGAGACATTAACAAAAAACCTCTTAGTGACAAAAAAGCCCCTCCACTCCACCCTCATTTTCTTCCACTGCATACCAATTTCCACCAATGCAAATTTCATTAATACATAAACTTTAATGAAACAACAGGTGCTTTGAGTCTAAAGCTGGAATTATGAGTCGATGATTTATTAGTCTATGGACAGAAAATGAAGTGGCAACTTTGTTAATCGGTTTATCGTTTAGGTCATTTTTCAAGCAAATATGCCAAATAATTCCTATTCCCAGGTTCTCGATTGTTTTTATTTGACTTTTTAATGTGATCGTTAACAATCCATTTGGAACGTAAAGGCTTTTGTCAATATTTTCCGTCATATCTTCCCACTAAACCTAAAACTTACAGCTCCCACTTTGTCACATTTGGACCTGTTGAATGCAAATATGTTGCCAGACCATCCACAGCTGAAATCCTGATGAGGAATTTAGATCACATTTGTTGAACTTAAGATGTTATCCACACTGAAGTAAAAATGTTTTAGAGCTAAAACAATTAGTTGATCAATTGGTGGACAAAAAAAGTAATCAGCCATTTTTAAAGCAAAAATGCCCTCCAAAAAATCACTTGTTCCAGCTTCTTAAATGACATTTGTTGGTGTTTTTAGTCTCCTTTTATAATAAACTACCTAATAATAAAAAATATCTTTGGGGTTTGGACTGTTGGTCGTTCAAAAAAAGCAATTTGAAGATGTCACTTTGGGCTTTATACATTTGCAATGAGCCAAAACGATTAACCAAGAGAATGATTGGCAGATTAATCAATAATGAAAATAACCATTAGTTGCAGGCCTGATTGAATCAAAGTGTTTCCTTTCGCTCTTTCAGTATCACGTCATCAGATAATTTTATTATTTTTGGAAGCTTATGAATCCTACAAAATCACAGCTTTTGGTACTGTGTTTATAAGTTGTAACCAGACTTTTTAAAAACGTTCTTAATGGTTTATAAATAATAAACTATTGCTTTATTGATCAGTTATAATCCATCAAAATGAATAACTTTTAGGTTGCCAAGTTGTGAAAAATCCTATTGGCAGCTGTTTATCCTTTCTATTTAGTAATGAAGTAATAAATGTTGGTAATCCTTTAATGAATGCTCGTGGGTTTCTCACTTTCTAGTCTCGCATTGCCAGACCTATCTCCACAGTCCTGTGGAGTAAGGTCTGGCTACACCGCACATGCTTTGAGTTGTTTGCATTTCTTTAAACCAATCACAATCGTCTTGGGCGACGCTAAGCTCCGGGCGCAGCGTCGGTGCCTCTGGTCTCGGATAAGAACTTGTTTTGGTGGAACATTTGCACACTGTAAAAGAAAAAACTACATACAAAATTAAACTATTACAATATTAATTAAACTGTTCACACAATACAGTAATGTGAGCTATTTAAATTAGCTGGATACGTGGTTATGAGTATTGTTTTACCAGTGTATCCAGTTTATCGCCGTGTGTACTTCGTCCACAGCAATCCCCCACCAATTGGTCCCAAAACGTTCCAGTTAAATAGTAAATGCTGTTAACATATTCTTTGTAAATCTTTACAACCATTCCCCGAAAGAACCAAGCAGCAAACTGCAACACTCAGAGGGAGGAAGGTGAGGTGCATCTGGTGCATGAGCCATGCGTGGGATGTCCGGCAATTATCCTGGAAATGTACTTCCGTTGTTCCGGACTACTTACTTTCTAATAATAATCATTAAGGCCACACTTACAAAATGTTAAGTCATTAACAAAGAGGTTTAATCATCAAGTCTGCAGTTGTGCGTGCTAATATATTGTTGGCTGCCCTTACTCCATAAACAAGTGGTCAAACCAGTCAAAGGGGTATTTCACAACCTGGCAACCTAAAAGTTGTTCTTGTTAACGGCTTATAACCGGATTACTTAATGATTTATTAACCATTATCATTGAAGGTATCGTCTGGTATCAAATGTTTTGCAATACATTCAGCATGCTCTATGTTTGCAACAGTACAGCAAAATATGTGCTAGGGCTTTAATTAGCTGAACTTTAACAACTTCATGTTATTTGCCATCAAGCGGGATAAAGACAGAATGTTTTGATGGTCACTATTCACGTCATTTTCTTACGGTAATTCCCTCTTGCTATGTGACAAGAGTTATTAAACCTGCGCGAGTTTCCACCTGCTCAGCGGTGAGTCTGTTGTCAGTGATGTGGCTTAGCCTTTTATTCACTGTAATCCATGCATGTGTAAGTGGATCCTCTAAGAGCAGGATAACTCCCTTTAAGCTTTTTTAAACACTACAGGAGGCACTCAAATCCAGTAACTTCTCATTTACCTCTGCACCTTGTGCTTTAATGCAAAACACTCACATCCTGGTGATTAGACCTACTGCACCAAGGCCTGTTTCTTATTTTGAATTCACAAAACTGCTGATTAACGTAATGGAATATGATGTTGTTCAGAGCTCACTGAGTGGTACAGTCAGTCAGCAAGTTTTGGATGACTGGGCTAATTGAAGAGGCCATTACTCATTTAGACCGAACCCTGGTCGTCTTCATTGGTAGGAGGTGAAGCCCTGCCTGGCCCTGCAGAAGTGGAAATGATCCAAGGAAGAGGAGGGGGGCGGTGAGTCAGTGGTGGCGGCTCTGGGATGGGGAGGGTCACACACAACCACACTCTTTGTGTGCCTCTAATCCCCCCAGCCAACAGAGCTTTGGCCAGGTTTCATCATGAAAGTGCCATGAAATAACTACTTTTTTTCTCTCCTCGCAGTAAATCTCCCCTAATCCTGCGGGCTGCGGAGACAAAGGCCTCTGGGACCTAATCCTGGAGCTTTTAGTGGGTCTGAGGGGCTGGCCGACAGAGCCTCTTCTAAATGACTTATTTCTATCGGACACTAATATAGCTTGACAGCCAAGAACGGCGAAAGGAGGAGGAAAGAAAAAGCCAGGGGAAAAAAGAGCACAAACATTTTCACATATTTTGGAAGTCTGAGCAGTGGATTGTGTGCAAGTGTGAGAAGAAGAAGTGAACCACAAATATTTGCTGCACACACAACTGTCAAGACATCTAACATGTTTATCTGTGATTATTAATACACAATCATGTGCAGTTGAATGGGGTGGAGGAATGTACCTGTAGCATCTTATTTAGCATCATTTATGTTTGTTAGATGAGAATGTCAATTGAAACTGAGAGCAGGCAAATGTGTCTGCAATACTTAAGTATATGCAACAAGTTGTACTCACAACAAAGCATTATTTTAGAGAATTTCACGCTCAGGAAGTTTACTTTACATTTTTATGTTGTAAACTAAGAATAAAAAAAGTAAATACAACTACATTTAAACACACTTAACAAGAAACTACCTTAAAACTGATATTTACATTCCTTTCTCCTACATCTTCTGAAGTACGATTACGTTTTTTCTCATCCAAATTGAGGATGTAAGGATAGATGAATGTTATACAGGTCATGATACTGGGCTATATTAATAAAATTAACTTGGCCTGATAGGAAATTAGTGGTGGGAGAAGTACTAAGATATTTTCCTTAAGTAAAAGAAGCAATGCCACAGTGTAGAAATAATACAGAATCACCCATTTCAGAGTGATGTATGTATATATATATCATATTACTGATTATAAGTATTGATGCATTAATGTGTTTATCAATTTAACGTTGCTGCTAATAAAGGTGGAGCCAATTTAATGACTTTATATACTACTGGGTACTGTAGCTTGTGTATTTACCTCCGAGGATCAATATAGTCTTATCTTGATCTATAATAATACATCTTAATTTATTTGTTGATTATATTTTTCTGAATCTGCAAAGTAACTATAGTAACAAAACCTTTTTTTAATAAATGCACAAGTATTTGAGCAAGAGGTAACACTTTAACCCCTCTACTTAGCAATCAGTATGTAAACATATATAATAAATGGATTATAACATATAATGAAGTTGTAAGCAGATATAGGTGTTTTTATGAATGTATTTGTCAACAACTATAACTCCTCCCATGGGCACTCATAAGTGGAGGCTGCTGTATAAACAGATAATGAATGACAATTTAGTAGAATGTAATGAATATAAAAGAAGTTATAATTGTTGACAAATACTGTACATTCATAAACAGTTGAAATGCCCCTACATCTGCATACAACTACACCATGAATGCTGTGTGGGTAAAATCTGAATCTTTAGAAATGCAAAATGGAAAAACTCGACCTAAAAAAAACTGTAATTAAGTCAAGTAAATGCACCCAGTTACTTTCCACTACTAGTTTATGGTTTATAAAATGTACCAAGTGTTTTCCTGTTTGCTGTTCCTGGGAAGACTCCTAATTTATCTCAGCGGGATTTTTAAAGAAATAGTTCTCATTGAGGAGGTTCAGATTAACTTCACATGGTGACAGTTTATGGGCAAAATATGGTGCCTGTTAGCAAAACAAACCCTTAGAGAGAGAGAAAAAAAAACGGGGAGACTGTCAAAGCCAGCGATCTGAGAAAGAGGACTGAGAAGGAGAGCACAATCAAAGGCTGTTATTTTAATCTGTCCTGCCTCGGAGATTAGCCGACCACATTGTTTTAATTGTTTTAACGGGAGGGAATGAAACGCTCGCTTATAGGGGGATCCTTGGCATAAATCTCTCAAGTTCAATAGTTTCAAAAAACTTGAGCTCCTTGCAACCCCCCTCTCTTCCCTCATCCCACCTAATCCCGGCTAATACCTTTCTTTCTATTGGCTAATGGCTGAGGGGAGCCTGGGTAAATGCTTCTTAAATAGTCGTGGGTGAGAATGGTTTCGGAGAATTTAGATTCGTGCCACGACAAAGAGCGCTGGTGTACGAGGGTTCAAGGCTCAAACTGGACTAGGAAATACTGGACTACACTGCTCACCAGGTTCAGACTTCTGTGCGTAAAAGCGCACCTGGATCTCACGCTCTAGTTTTGCAGGTAAACAGCCAAGGATATTGAATGACTATTTTTATTTATTTTTTTATCACGGAAGAAATCATAGAATGAGGAGAGGATTCGCGTATCTAAATTGTATGAAGGATATCAACGAAATCAGATTTTTGTTATAGCTGCTTTTATGGATATAAGATGTAAAATTGTCATCAAATTGGAGTATTTGTAGTAAAAGATCAGAAATGTCACCAAATTCGTAAGAAATCTAATAATAATAATACTTTTTTACTTCATATTTTTGAATCGCCCAATTTTTACCAATTCATACATACATTTTAATTAACTTATAAAATACAGAGTTGACAATCGGAACAGTGACTAATAACATGCCAAGAAAGGCGAAAAGGAGATTAATAGTAATTATAATACTTTAGGGAGCATTGAGAAATAATGTAAGTCCCTCATGTTCTGTCGTGGCCATGTGTTTTATTTGTAGGCTTCTCATTCCGACAATTTATCAATTTAAGTATCAAATAACAATAGATTATCTGTTCATTCTGTAGTAATTGCTCCCTTGACCTAATACTTTTAGCAGCTCATAATTGTATTTCGAACGTTTAAGAGACCAATTAAGCCTAGGTTTGAGAATAGTTCAGTATCGGCCTACTTTAATGCTTTCCATATTAAAAATACACCCTTCAGTCAGTAAAATAAGTATTTCTGTTTCCTTAGATTCAATATGAACTCGTTGAATTTCTGCGGGCCGTCCAGCGGTGGCGTGTATCCCCTCCACGGTGTTAACTCCATGCTGTTCGACCTGCACCACCAGATGGCGGAGCAGTACCACGTCTACTCTGCAGCCGGACCTGCAGTGCACACTCTCTCTGTGGCTGAGAGACTGGCAGGTGGGTCATAGTCCTGTAACACTTCAAGTGACTCAGAAACTTCAGTCTCAGAGTTTAGTCTAAAGTTTAAAATGATGTATCTTCTCCAGGACTAACATGTATTTAACTTAGCCTAATATACAGTGACTTTAAAAAAAGCTTAAATGAACATTACTTTTACTTAAGTAAAATATCTGAGTACTTATTTCACCAATGGTTGCTTTGTAAATGAAGATAATCCAAATAAGATATGCTGTATTGAAAGAACTGAAATGCCATAAATTAGTTTAAATGAGCTCCATCTCAACCAGCTTCAGCATTGCAATGCTACACATTAATGCATTTTGTTGCATTGTTTTGTTGATAAGACTTAGTTAAACTATGAATGCAGGACTTGTAATGGAGTATTTTTAAAGTGTGGTATTGCTACTCTGACTCAAATAATAATCTTCCACCACTGTTTATATCTGGCATCCACCTGATACAACTAGGCTACTGCACAACCTACTAGGAATTCATACTTTACTGAGCCTAAGAAAAGAGGTAACAATTTTCAAATAAAAGTCTAAAATAAGGTCAAACCTCCTGGTAGCAAAGAAAAACATTGAAATGTGGGAGAAAATAGAAAATGACGTCCATTATGATGCTCCTTATTACAGTAAGTTAAAGAGAACCTGAGTATACCTCCGATTATATGTTGGTGATGACTTTTTGTTTCTCTCTCTGTTTCGCCCAGAGCTTATCCTGGAGGCTCGGTATGGCAACCAGCAGAAGCAGCGCCGCAGCCGAACGGCCTTCACCGTGTCACAGCTGCAGGCTCTGGAGAAAGCCTTCCAGCAGACTCAGTACCCAGATGTCAGCATGAGAGAGAGGCTAGCTGTCTGCATCAACCTGCCTGAGGCTCGCATCCAGGTGAGAGCACACTCAACACCCAACAAATATTGATTTGTAAAGGTTTAGCTCAGGTTCTAGTTCAAATTAAACTTAAGTTTTCACGGCTGCAATTTCCCTGGGATTAAGAAAGTACATCTATCTATCTATCTATCTATCTATCTATCTATCTATCTATCTATCTATCTATCTATCTATCTATCTGTCTATCTGTCTATCTATCTATCTATCTAGCTATCTAGCTGTCTATCTGTCTATCTATCTGTCTATCTATCTATCTATCTATCTATCTGTCTATCTATCTGTCTATCTATCTATCTATCTATCTATCTGTCTATCTGTCTATCTATCTATCTATCTAGCTATCTAGCTGTCTATCTGTCTATCTATCTGTCTATCTATCTATCTATCTATCTATCTATCTATCTATCTATCTATCTATTAGGGGTGGGAAGAAAATCATATGTATCGTGATTTTTTTGTGACAATTTTTAAAATTGATTTTTTTACCCAGAATCTATATATATATATATTATTTTTTTTTTTTTTACCAATGATTCACCTAAATATTTTCTGTTTATACGGTACCGCTGATGATGACTACATCATATCAGTTTCCAGCAAAACAGAGCAAAAGCAGAAAATGCAGAAAATATATGTTATGTACTTCTTTAAAAATGAAATAAATGTCAGACTGACTGACTGCAATGTGATGTGCATTCTTTTTTTAGATAACAATTACTTTTTAGAAAGGTCTCATAATATATTATCTCTAGAAGTGCATTATTCAACTTTTATTTTTGTTAAAGAAGGAAAAGAAAATCGCAATAAATACTATCGAATCGCAATACTTCTAGAATCGCAATAAATAAAAATAACAAACTGGGCAAACAAATCAAACCGGCATCCATGTGTCATGAAAGAATCAAATCGGGTCAAAAGCATATTGTTTGTTGTTATGTCTTCATTTTCCTTTTCACATTAGAATTGCCTCTGAATTTCGACATATGTTCACATTTTTTTATTCAGTCTTTTAAAGGTGCACTATGAGTTCCTGCATGGTCACTAATGTTGATGTTCCAAGTACATTTCAAACAAAACAGAGCAAGCTCGCCCCTCATGACTAACTGACTGAAGCTGCAGACACACTTACCAGATGGCCGACCCTCGGCAGAAAAGGCAGTTGAACTGATCAGTCTCACCGAGTTTGTGCTTCAGAACACACCAAAGCGACGAGACGTAATACGTCTCCATAACAGCATGCGGCGCTAATCTGTATTGTCGCCCAAAAATGAAAACCGGTAGCTGATTGGACGAACACATCGCGTGGGTCTTGTTTCTCCAGAAATTCAAAGACAGACGGGCGGCTTGTTCAGAATAAGATCTCATATTGTACTAAAATAGTTCACCGAAACGTGTTTCTGAAAACATTTTAAGCGAGAAATAGGCCATGCAGTTGCTGAATCTGTCTTCATTTCAGATCAGCAAAGGTCAGTTTTAAAGATTTTCGTCAGATTTTGAGAGACTCTAGTCACACTCATTCCGCTCCCCGTTTCCAGGTTAGTACTCTACCAATCAGATGGGTAATTTGAGTCCGACTGCCGGCAGTGCCCGCCCCGCCGATTATACATGTCAAATCGGCCAAAATGAAGGCCGACGGCCCCTCGGACGGACGATGGCACAGAACACACCGAACAGACTCGAGTCACTGACCTCGCCAGACTGTCCGACGGACGATTATCGGTTTGGTGTGTCTCGGGCTTAACTGTCACTAACCCCCACCCCCTCCCCCAACCATCTTGTCGGTGATTGGCTGGAGTGATTTGTTTTATTTTGGTGCACAGCCTGTTCCCCTAGTGTTTTTTTGATGTTTACGACCCCTGTGTTGACCGGGCTTTTTCACAGTATATTCAGGGGGCAGGCAGCTAGCGGATCAAGGAGAGATGCCTATGATTTGAGGCAAAAATGAAATTGCGCTGAAACCATGCAGGAACTCATAGTGCACCTTTAATGTTGCTTTCCTTTTAAAGTATAAATGTTGTAAAGCACTTTGAAACTTTTTTGTATGAATGGTACTATAAAGATACATTTACCTTTGCTGTTTTACTCTCTCTCGTCCAGGTGTGGTTCAAGAACAGGAGGGCAAAGTTTCGTAAAGGTCAGAGATGCTCCCCACTCTCAAGAGACCACAGTCTGGAGGAGGCACCACATCGCAGCACCATGGGACAGGAGGAAGTCAGGGCCAAAGACGAACAGGACATCACCACATCACATGTTGACAGAAACATCCCTCCTCTTCATTGCTGTCCTCCTCCTCCTCCTCATGAAACAAAGGATGTTTGCCCCCCTCTCGCTCCTTCAGACTCTGATGTTTCACGGTGCCCCCTCCGCCTTCACTCTCCTCCACTTTTCCCCTTCATGGCGGGGGAGCGCTACAGCCACCAGCCGGTTGTAGGAGTGCTGTCCACCGAGGTCGCCTTTCCCCCGGTTTTCTGGCCCATCATACAGCAGCACAGCTCCGCCCTGGGGGTTCATCCATCATCAGTTACTAAAAACTGTAGGCTCTCCCTTTAGACTGCTTGTTCCCGAAAGCTGTGCTTCACCCTCACCTGGGGCTGTAACTGTAGACCTGTACACCTACAGTCGGAGATCTCTGCTCCTTGTGGACTCAGGTACACCTGAAGCAACCCTGTGTTGGAGAAGCACTTATTGCCTTGTTCCTGTAAACCTGATGACAGACAGAATATGAATTTTTATTATAGCTTTATTGAATGCCTGTATGTCTAAAGGGATGTACAGATGAACTGTCATATACTTTCAAGTCTAATTTGGGTCTGCTCACATTAACATCCTACAGGTTGCCAGTGGTGTGAGTTTGCTTGAAGGAGGCTGTTGTTTAATCCATCACAAGCAGTGTAAACACCACATTTAAAGATATTGTTGTCTCCTTCAACAATTTATCTGGCAACACTGCCAAGGAGCTACACAGTAATAATGATGGTAAACACGTTTGAGTGAAGTTCCTTATTGTAACTAGGCACAGCAACATAGAAATGGAAAATAAAATTATTTGTACCTGAAGTCTTTTTTTCCTTTAGTTCTTGTGAGGTTTAGTATACCGCCAGTAAAGTGGGTTTCACTTACTCAAAATGTTTTTTTGGGACACATTTACAAGACTGCAAGAATAATAAATTATATTATTGGTACTCATTCAGACATTTTCATCAAACTATTTGGTATGCGGCTGGGTGATGATTCAATTTGATCATTTATCAAGAGTAGAATTGTATCGGAATCAATTGACCAAGTATGGAAACACATACAAGGAATTTGACAGTTTTTCCATTGCTCTCAATGTACATAAACAGAAATAGACATACAGCTAAAACAAGGACAAGGGGCCATTCTGCATTATGTAGTGGTGGAAAGTAACTAATTACATTTACTCAAGTACTTTACTATTTTATGCTACTTTATACTTTTATGCCACTAAAATTCAGAGGCAAATATTGTAGGTTACTTCACTACATTTATTCAATAACTTTAGTTACTAGTTGCTTTGAAGATTCAGATGAATAATACAAAATATAATGAACAAATACATTACGATGTAATATTATGGATTAAGATAAAACTTTATTGATGCCCAGGGGGAAAATTCACAAGTAGTTCAAACAAGCCTCACCTTTACCAGCTTCAACATTAAAGTGATATGCACATTTATTAGAAAAATTATTCAGAAATGGGCCATACTGCATAATACTTTTACTTTACTTTTGTACTTTTACTTAAGTACAATTTTGAATGGATGGCTTTTACTTGTAACAGAGTATTTCTACACTGTGGTTACGTACAACATGACAACTGAGTATTTCTTCCACCTCTGTTAATTCAAAATATTGACAGTGGTCACCCTTTTGATACACCTGTGGCAAAAAAAAAAACATGTTTGAGAGGATCATATTTAGGAAACTAAATAATATACTTGTATGTGCACATGTTTACCAGGTTGTAGATGTTTGAATGTCTTCACACCTAGCTAAATGTGTCAACTAAATCGACCAGTTTGGAGTATGGATGTATTTCGAACATGGATGTAATAGAGATGAGATTTCGAGCAGTTACTCAACGCACGCTTGATGTTCTGCTTTATTCTCCAAACCAGTTACGTGAGTTTTTCAGCGTATCACAGCGTTGTGAGTGAGCCCATGACGCTGTGCCTGGGTATCGGCAGCGGAGGGAGGCTTAAAGAGACAACAGCAAAATCATAGCAACTTGAGGGCAACAGAAACGAAATAAGAAAGACACCCACAAACGAAGAACCATGACTTCGATTCCCTTTCGATAGCTGAAATTTAAAGGTAACACGCTTTCATTTGGCAACACAGATGTATACGTAACTGTTGTTTTTAAAGACACCGTCTCGCCGTACATTATCGTCCTTGCTAATGTTTCGTGTGCTAAGTTAGCTTGCTAAATGGCTAGCTAGCTATTGAGCTAGCTAAGCGGTAAGAGATCCCGGGGCTGCCGTGTGTGTTCAGGATTAAGGAGTTGCCCGGCAGTGGTCAGGATAATGGCTGGAATCTGAACTCAAAAAAACCACACTCTTAGGTGAAACAACGACCCCTTTTATCTTAACCAGTCGGTGACATTTAACTAGTTAACGTTACAACGTCACTTGTTATTTCTCAGTTATAAGCTAAGCGTTCACTAACTATCCAGGTTAATGTAACGTTAGCACAGGGACAATCAATGAATATTTTATGCTTCGACTTGTTCAATTTGCATTGGTTCGTTAACGATTTGCCAGCTTGTGTTGTTATTGTACAGTTTTGTTAATAGATCAGCCCTCGTTACATCGTTAGCTGTTTTATATATCAGGCGTTGGGCCAAGAGAAAGATGTTTTTGGTAGGTGCTAGCTAGGTTAGCTTAACACTGCTATGTGACATTTCGATTGAGCTGCAGCGTATAGATAACCGTCTACTCTAGATTAATCGCCGTTTATGCTGTTTGTATATAACGTTTATATATAGAACAAAAAAACGGTTAAACAGAAACCAACTGGCCGCGGGTGAACGATATCAAGCTAACTTGAGCTTGCTAACTAACACCAAGATAGCCTGAGTACGTTATCTGGCCTTGTCCGCCGAATCATCTAGCTAGTGTAATGGTAACACTTATGAAGACACTCATCTACGGGGTTTACTTGTAAGATTTAGTTTTATTTTTCTCATAACGTAAAACAAAGTTAGTGCTATCAAAGATATAGCTAGCTACATCAGGTACTTTTGAAACAACACACATAGCTACACGCACAGCTACACATTACCCCCCACACAAGATATAGCTAGCTACGCTTAAATATAATTAATATAAATCAATCTTAATGTTGTGTTAATGTTCATTTTGCTGTTTGTGTACTGTCCGAATATTTGGACACATTGTATTTTGATGCTTTGGCAACCTTGGTCATTGAAACTTTTATGCTAATAAAGACCCTTTGAATTTAAGTCTAACTGCTAAATGACAGCTGCCACTACCATTATTCGGTAGCCAGTTGGCTATGAGCTAACATTGATTAATATAAGCTCAAAAATAGAGATGTCCTTCTTGATACCGATTCTGAAATGTGAACGTAGGTATCGGCTGATACCGATTACCAATCGGATTCCAGTGCGCATTAGTTAGATATAGATTTTTTTTCCCCCCGTTGGTATCACATCTGTGCATAGAATAGTGTATACACCGTTACCGATTCCAGCATTTTGGGCAGTATTGGAGGCATTTCCAATATTGGTATTGGTATCGGAAAACATCTCTACTCAAAAGGCAGATATATTGTACCATGGGAAAGGAAAATGTGTCAATCTGGTCCGGGTACCACTATTTATTATTGATTTGAGTCTCTCTGTTGGATTCATATTTATTACGTTTGAAAATTGTGTCGTTATCACTAGCTCACTGTATGGACTAGCTAACTAACGTCTATTGTAGCAAGCTGACGATAGAACCTAGTGTTTAGTTTTGGCGAGGTATCATACCGTTTTTTTGTCTCTGTATTTGTATGTACCCCATCAAGACAAGTATGGGACTACTCTGTCACTATTTTGTTAACAACTTGGTTGCTATATTAAACAGTTGACATGAAAAGCAATACAGCATTTCCTGAAATGAGACATCTAATCTAATCTAATCTAGACATGTGAGCCAAGTTGGCCAAAAAGTTCCTTTCTATATCATTTCTAGTCTTCAAACACTAGGGGCTTTCCGACCGGAGGGATTTTTGCAGTTCTTAGAACTAAACGTTCCTAGAACACTTTTTCGTCGTTCGGACAGGAAAAATTTGGGGATTTTTAAGTTCCTCTGGCCTTAGTAGCGTACTTTTTTAGCTCCTACTTCAGAGCAGGGTATTTTCCCTTTTCCTAGGTGTACTTGATTGGTCGAACTTATAAGTCACACACACTGCCAACTCGGAACTTGCAGACAGAGCAACAACCAACAACGGGACATTTTTAACAATTTTCACCATCTTATTCCTCATTAAATTCACTTCTGACAACGTTTTAGGCGAGAAATTAACTGTTTAGATTTCGAATATAGGCAGTCTTGCGAAAATTGATGCCGAATTGACAATTTGCTTCAAAGTTTTCGGAGTTGAGAACCACCATGAAGTGAGGCGACAGCCAACAAGCGCCTGCCCCGGCCTCTAGCTCGTCACTCGGCCAGTCTTGCTCAGACACCTCGCTGTGAGCTGGAGGTCTCTCAGACCGCTCTCGTAAATAAGAGGCTTTTATTTCACCGTTGACTGTTCGTTTGTTTAAATATCACAACACATGTCCATCATAAGATTAACAGGAACCTGTGGTTAACTGTCTTTTCGGAGTTAAACTCCACACGCGTGTCCTGCGGCTCGCCGGGCAAAGACCGTTGCAGTGCTTGCGTCACTTTCATACCCCTCCTACCAGTCCCTATGGCCACTTGGCCAGTGGGAATGCAAATGGAAAAAAAAGATTTTGGGGGAGAGTAGATCTTAGAACTGCTTAGAAGTGTACTTTTCCTCTAAAAAGTACAAGTACTATCCGGTCGGAAAGCACCTAATGTCATACTTGTGTTTTAAAAGCATGGACTTGTGTAGTTGTTTTTGGGTCACCTTGACAAATGATGTGTGCCATTTCAGTGGTTTTTCTGATCATTTGACTTTGCTTTTAACCACCTTGTTTATTGTACTTTGAAATCTTGTGACCAGGTAGGCTAGTCTCTCCTTATTTCCTACAGTAAGTCTCGCCATGCTGAAAGGTAGACATGACAGTGTAATGATTGACTGGCTTATAAATGTGTGCTTTTTCTCAGGTGTGCTGACTGCAGTAGTGAGAGTACAGACATACTCAAGATTTTCAGTGGATTTTAATGGGTTGTGTCATTGTTTATTAACTCACACATGGACCTCAAAACGTTTCAGACTTAAGTAGCTAGTGTAATTGAATATAGCCTTGCCTCCTCAAGGAAATGCCACCTCTCCAATTTGTTTGTGGAAAAAACATTCTGTAGACTTGATTAAAATCCCAATGGTATCATATCTGTGAGTGATTTAAAAAAATCTTTTACAAAACACTGCTCACTCATCATCAACATACTGATAATGCTGTATTTTAGTCCTGTAAAGGCTATATTAGTTCTTAGTCTGTCAGATAAGCTGAGCTAGCTGTAGACTAGACCATATCCAAATCCTTCCAATAATATGTTCCCAATGATGCAAATGTTGTGATGAGATGAGGCATTACAGCAGTCATTGATCCATGTAAGTGCCTTTCCATAGGAAAGAGTAGCTGCCCATCGCTAGTGCCTGCATTACCTGCTCTCTTCAGCACCACCACCATCTTACATCATGGACATAGGAGAGTTAGGAGGGCTGCTCTGGACAGAGACATCTGCATGTGATTGTTAGAGAAAAGCTGCACAGAGACGGTCAAGTTACACTGCCAAAGAAAACCGAAATTATGGTTGTGATTGGCGTCGTTTGTGTGTGATATTGCTTTTATTATAATGTATGGCTTAGTCTCATATCTTGTCACTTTTTTTGAATCCTGACCTCTTGGATGTGTGTTTGTATGCATTAGCAGAAGTATGCAGATCTTTTTATTTTTTTTATTTTTTTTACTGTTCTTATTTTGTGTTTTACACATCTAGAAAAGCTTTTGAGTATTGAGCCTGCAACTTAGCATTAGATGACAGTCTAACAACTTTAGATGGATTAGTCTCATTTATGAGAATACAACTTTGTGATCTACAAAATCCCTGAAAGGCACTGTTTTGGGCTTTCAAAAAATAGGTTTAATTGTAAAAGAGATTTTTTTTCTTTTTTTTTTTTTCTCATGCCTGAGGTCCACTGTGGAATATTTCCGCTCATATCGATTGCTTTATTGAATTTCCCTTGCGCCAGTCTGGAGCAAAATCTCATTTCGATTGTAGTAAGGGACAGCCACAGTAGACATCATTTGATCTTCAAATAAAAAGTTAACGTTTTTATTATGAAAATGTTAATCTCTTCATGGCCACAAAGTGTTATAAGAACAGATAAAGATAGATTTTTCCAATATTTTGCCCTATATTGATTGATATATAGGGCTGGGCGATATGGAGAACATCGAATATCACGATATTTTTGATCAAATACATCAATGTCGAAATTCCGGCAATATTGTAGGGTTGACTATTGATGCTTTCTCAAAATATTTACACAAGTATACAAATACACAAATAATCACCAATGGACCATTTTCACAGCAGACATTTTGACTTGTCATAGTAGGAAAAGCACAGCTGAAATTGATAACCTTAACGATGGCTCAATTCCATCAAGTGTCCCAGTAAGCTATTTCAGTGAGTCAGCATGCCTCCTAAGTGGAATGCAGCCATCATTAATGGGTTTGAATACACCTGTGCTTTTCCTACTATGACATGTCAACATGTGTGCCGTGAAAAAGGTCTATAATATGGATACAATGACTAAGTCAGTAAAGGCAAATAATAAAACCGCTAGAAATGTATGGTAAGTTCAGTATTAAAAAATGTTTAAATCAAGAAAAGGCAGCACTTGCGTCATATCACAATATTACGATATCCAGAATTTAGGACGATACCTAGCCTCATATGTCGATGTCGATATAATATTGATATATTATATTGATTTTTTAAAAACAAAACAGTACTGACTGAGTTTATTTTACAACGGATGATCTGTGTTGTTACAGCCTACACAGAAAACAAACTAATTTCTGTGTGTTTTTGCTTTTTCAGATATCCAGCTGACATCAAACCCATCGGTTACCTGTCTCTCTCGTCGCTGTTTTCTCTCACTGGGTTGCCTTGTCTGCTGTGGCCCTGCAACATGGAGAGTGTATACTGTGTCACTGAAGGCTGACCAGAAGGAATGAGGCACTCCACGAGATGTTCCCCAGTGGCCTTGTGGATGCAGTAGTTGGGATCGGAGTGCTTTTTTATGACTAGTATTGTATGTGCGTCTGTGGGCACATCCTAGCACAACCTGCCTATTCTTCAGGCAGGGACATGCTACTCTGAGACTGAAACTGAAGAAAAACACAAGAAAGGAGCCCCTCTGGTTAACAAGGAACGCAAAGAAAAAAGGGAAGCACTCAGCAGAAGAGTTGCCTGATGGACACGAGGGGCACTTCATCACATTTAAGTGTCTTCTAAACAACTGCACATTTTAACAGCAACACCTTTCCTCTGTCCTATGAGATTTTGTCTCCCTCCCTCTCCCTAAAGCATCATCTGTCGTTGTTATTGGAGCTTCTATGGTTTGCATGGCTGGAGAATAACCGTGGAGAGGCCAGGGTATCACAAGCTTATGGATTTTGATAAGAGAGGGGGCAAGGGAGAGACAGAGGAAGGGAAAAAGATGTCTAAGACAGCAGGCAGCAGGACTGGACATGGGGGCCGGAGTTCAGGGACCAATTCTGGAGTTCTTATGGTTGGCCCAAACTTCCGTGTGGGTAAAAAAATTGGCTGTGGGAACTTTGGAGAGCTGCGGTTGGGAAAAAATCTCTATACTAACGAATATGTGGCCATCAAATTGGTAAGTGCATCCTCAGGGTTGGTGAAGTAACGTAGAAATATAAAGCCACAATTCCACGTATACACTGCAAATCTGTTTATAATTTTTGTATTAGTAGTTCAATTATGTTAAAAGTGTATTTTAATGTGCAGTTTGACCTAGAAGAGTCAGACACAGGAAGTAAATAGGAACTGTCCCCCTCCCCCTCTTCCCACAGCTGGGCCCCATGTACTGTTCATGAGTCAACTCTCTGCTTGTGTTTATCAAAGAAGTGAAGATGAATAGACTGCATAATATCTTAAACTATTTCTTGACTGGGTTTGTTTTGTTTTTTTACAGGAGAGGCATCTCTATTCTCTCTTACAGCATTTTAAAAAGAGGGCAAACTTAAAGTAAACTTTTAACTATAACATGTTTTAGTTCCTCAAAGTGGTTCTAAACAAGTATGTTAAGGCTGACTTGCTGTCCTCTGGACTGACATTTTTGAAGGTTTGTAAAATGTAAACATTGTTAAAGCCAAAATTTTCCAACTTCCTGTCTACTGATACTACACTTTCCTCAGTCAGTGGAGTTTAAAGTCAATTCTTGTAAGCTCTCTCTTTTTAATAAGCTCGCACCATATGAGCAATCAATATTTTACTTTCTTTTTTGTTTTATGTCAGCACAAACCCTTTTTTTTCTTTCTTTTTTATATATAAAAGAGCCACCGGTTGAGTAGCATTTAGACAAGCTGTGAGAAACCACATGAAATGTCAAGGCTTGTTTGTTTTCTGATTGTTAGATTCTGCTCAACCATTTCCTCCGCACTTTCCTCTTCACAGCTTTTCTTTCTGCGATACATGTGTTGCCACTTGTAGCTTTTTGATCACTGGCAGATTTTTTTTTCTCTCTGACATGGGCTTATTGTTAGTGAAGTCTAACTCAAATTCCAGTTAAGTAGTCATACTGGAGCTGATGGGTGAGCTTGGCATCCTCTCCACCACATCGCATCTCCCAGTGAGGTCATTATCTCTGAACGGGCATCCACTAAAGGCTTCGCTAACCACATGGAAGGCAGAGGTTAGCAAACAGCTGTAATTGCAGTTCTCCTCTCCTCTGACATCTCTAGTTGTGCTGGCTCCCCCCCCCCCCCCTTGCCTGTGAACCCTCCCATCTGTTATTTTTATCCCCATGGTGTCCAGCTATATCTGGATCTGGCATTAGGGCCATAACACTGCTCCATGGATCTTGTGGCCCACTGGATCCAGCGTTTATCTGAATGTATAATAGTGAGAGAAGGAAGTATGCTAATCGTGTCAACAAACTTGACAAGGCCTGGCTAATAGTAGGGCCTGATTGTGAGGACTCTGGTTTATTTAGGATTTTATTTTGAGGACTAATTTCAGATAGTGATTAATGTTTCTTGTATTTTCGGCGCTACAATGATGGCTCTAATTGCTTCCTTTGATGCTCACAATAGCTATCACTTTTAGGCTCTTATTTTCAACATGAACTAGACAATTTGGACTCTTATTGTAGTTTTCGGCCCATGCACTGGTGTTGTTACGCCTGACATGGAGAGGGCTTCTCCCTTGTCAATTATTGGGCTAACCCAGACTCTCGCACAGTTGTCTGTCCACATGTTTATGTCTGTCCCTGATCTCACAGCTCCGTGGGGTAACCCAGTGAATGTCACTGCACGGCCAGTTGTGTCAGAGGCTGTTACTGAGCTCTTCCTTATGTACTAACACAAATAACAGCCCTGTTATCTATGAGCACATGTTTGACATGAGTAGTTTCTCCTCCGTTGTCTGTCAGTCACTTCAGTGGTAACGGCTCACTTAAATATAGAATCTAAAACAATTGTTAGCAAAGTCTAGGACTGGGGAAATGCTATTAATTATATGTTTATTTATAAAGTATATTGTACAGTTTAATATAATCCAATTTTAAGTGGATACGATTCAGAGTGAAGTCAATATTAAACTGTGCAAATATTATTTTGTTTGAAAGGAACTAGTATATTAGGACTGCAACTAATATTTTTTTGATCATTTATCAATCTGTGGATTATTATTTCCATTCCAATTGTTTAGTCTATAAATGTCAGAAAATAGTCAAACAATTTTTCCTGAATCCAAGATGATGTTTTCATATTACTGGTTTTGCTCAACCGATCAGTCCAAAACCCAAAGAGATGTGATTTTTAGTTAGTAAAAGAAATGCGAAGCAAATGCTTACATTTGAGAAACTTGTACCAAAGAATGTTTGGCCTTTTTGCTTTATACATGACTTAAAAGATTAATAGATTACCATTATAGTTGGCATTCAACAACTGATCATTTCAGCTCTAATACATACTTTAATATAGACTACGCTCCATTTCCCATTGACATTAAAATCAGATTTCTACAGTTGGTCTCATGAAACCTCTAAGGATGCATGTCAGTTATTACTTTGTGACTGGTTGAATAAAAAGTGATGTTGGTCTGCCAGGAAGGAAACTTTGTTTAGATAGTGTGATTTGTTACCTTACTGGTTAAAACTAGTTTAATCTCTCTCTTTTTTTGCAACATGATGAATTGTAGATCCCAGCCTCTGCAGGACAGCACATAGTGATTACTCAGTGTTTAGCTAGTGCCTTTGTGCCGAGTGTCACGTGAACCAACTTGCAGAGTTGCGCATGTGGGTGGTGCCTGCCTGCACCTGGGACAAAGGTGAATGCCAGTGTCACCCTGCTCCACCACATGACAGCAGAGATAAAGATGTATGGTAGACCAGTGCACAAGATCCTCTGTCAGTGGATCTGGAACTGCTGTGAATACTGCTGCAAAAAGCAAGAGAGAAGGGGGAAACTGCTGAGTGCTGAAAGGTCGTCTTTGTTAGCAGGCCTTGTCGACACACAGTGGTTCAGTCTTTGGTTCAGCTGGATGCTTTCTCACACTAACAAACGCCTGTGTGATGGAGGCGGCAGAATTAATGTCTGCTTTCTGTCGAGGCTTACTGTAGAAACTAGCACACATCAGGCTCATTTATAAGGGTAAAGGGGAACCCTCAGCCCCATCAATACACTACTTTTGTATGGTGACATAACTGTCCACTGAGAAAAAGACCATCTAATCCTCTTTTCCCCTTAAACATCACTGTGTTGTACTATTTTGATTTGAATGCTTTTGCTATCTTGGTGCAGTGCTTTCTCTCTCTCTCTCTCTCTCTGCCAATATCTTCAGGATACTTTCTTATCAAGGTCATCAGCCTCCTCTTAGCCCCATCATTGTGCCAGCCTTGGGTGCAGGGCACTTGCGCACACCCACCTAATCCATTCTTTGGGCTCAGAAATTTAATTTAATTGGTTTTCACTGAAATTTCCACCAGTGCACTGCGCTCTGCAAACAGTTGGAGTTGCAAACTTTACAGCTTGTATTTCATTATAGCCCCTTTTCATGTAGTTTGTCATCCATTGACAGATAGGTGCCTGTCAGAAATGCGGCTTGCAAAACTGGTATTATCAGTAATAAACCAGTTGGAGGCCTCTTTGTGGTGACACACTTTTGACAATGACAAGTGGCTGTAATATCTGCCCAACATGGGAGCAGTGTAATATGTGAATGCTATATTGTTGGGACTTACTTTACAGCACAGTGCGTGTCCCTTAGCTCAGGGAGAGGGGGGTTGATATTAGAGTGACCATATAGGGAGACAAACGCAGAGACCTACTGTGCATTGTGTGCTAGCCATATACTTACATAGGGTAAAACACTGTTCTGTATGTTGCCAGTGCTTGTTCAAAGCACAGATGGATTGAAGACTTGAAAATGAAGTCCATACTTGTTATTTTAAGCCCGCAAACTTGATGGCTCTGACTGAAATTAGTATTTTCGCCTTTGGACTTTCTAGCTGAAGCTAATTAAGGTTAATTCCATTTGTTGGCCAAATCACAAAATGTATCACTCGACTGCTGTTTCCCTCAGCTTTACGGTACGTTTAGCATCCTGCAGCATATTGTATTGGTTTTCCAGACTGCAAATTTACTGTTTGATTCAAACTTACTGCTCTCATCAGCCATTTCTAGCTACAGCAAGTAGCTATTTTCAAAGAAAAAGCCATGACAAACCCACTGACTTAGTGAAAACCAAAACGGAGCTATAGGGAGAACATTGGGCTTACAGGTTGCCAGATATCGGAGTCCAAATAAATGCTAATATTGCTGTGTGCTGGATGTGTATATTGGCAATTAACATGTTTTCCAACATATTCCCAAAGGCCAAAAAAAAAGTAGTGCATATGTGTGGCTGTGAAAGTCTGTGGCTGAGTTACTGATGCAGAGGCACAAGAGTAAGTAGGGGTGTACGATTCAGAAAATGTCACGATTCAATATCGATTTTCAGGCTCAATATTCGATTCAAAATCGATTTTTCATTTCAAAAACGATTCTCGACAGACGGTTCACAGTATGTAAATGTAGTTACTTTTCCCATGTGATTTGCAGTAGACATACAATTTATAACAAAAAATTAAAAAATTTTTTTTTTTTTTTTTTTTCAAATTAAAAAATATCGATTTTTGGAATTCTTTGAATTCGGTTGAATCGCAATTTGCACACCCCTAGAGTAAGGTGGTTTATGTGAGTGAAGCCGCTTGCGGTGCTGGTCAGTCGTGATACTCTGAAGGAAATCTGAGGTGTTGTACTGAACTCTCCTGTCTGCCTCCCAGTGAAGCTTGATAAGCAACTCTTGTTGCAGTCTAGCTCAGCAGCTTACACCAGCTCGCCATGAGGCAGTTGTCAGAGAACTGTGAAGGCACAAAAGGTCTATCAGCATGTTTGGCTGGAATTAAGGTGACATTTTGACAATTTAAGTTATTCCCTACCCTGCTCGGGCTCTCCAGAGAGCATGCTGGCCAGGCTAAATGAATAAATCCTTGGATGTCAACAGCATGTACAATTCTACTTTCAGTCAAATAGCTAATCCTCTAATGAATCAGTAGCCAGCAGTAACACAGTACATTCAGATACATTGTTGCTTTAAGGTTGATTTAGTATCGTCATAAAACCTGCGCAGGATAGTCTAAATGTTGCTGACTTCAGAGTAGCAACAAGAACAGTTTTGTGTGACTGCAGAAAAAATAGTTTGAATATGGTGTAGGGTGTGTGCCTGTAAAGCAGTGAGTGCTGTGTAATTGTACCTTGTACATCCTGGTTCATGCCAAAGCACATCACGTTTTCCATTTAAGAGTTTTTTTAAGGCGTCACGCTGACAATGTATTCTTGTTTTCTAAATTATATGTAATGTTCAAGGCTATAGCAATAGTCAACCAGTTTCTCACACTTTTTTATTGTGATTATGGTGACTGTCATGAATCTACACTGCACTGTTCTGTCTCAACTTTCTTCATCATAATTGAAATGGTAAACTAGAGCCAAAATAACCAAACCAGAATCAGATGATGGTAATTTGAAAAGAGCTGAAGCCAAATTGACCTCAGGTCTATTTTTGAGAGTTTGCTTTGCAAGACAAAAATGCAAGGTTTGAGGTTAGAATTAAAGCAGCTTCATACCATGCGAGAAATGTAAATATGTTGCTGCATGGCTTGGGTTTGACAGGGTATGTGGTGCAGACCATGAGGAATAGGACAGGGACGCTTTCTTTTGTTGAGTCTGTAGTTTAGCATATTAGATTTGAAATCAAACATTTTGACATGTCGTATGAGGGGAAAACCACAGGTGCAATTAATATTAATAAGGGTTGCTATCCATTTACCTGTTCCAGGGCCCTACTATTTTGCATACTGCCACTTTGACATGGGTCACACACAAAAGGAGCAAAGCCAGCGTTAATGGTAGTAATTACTTGTTTTCTTTTCCTGCTATGACATGTAAACATTTCTGCTGTGAAAAGGCCCCATTACTGAGGGTGGTGCATCCACATCAGATGGAATGAACAGTAGGGCTTGTAGCCCTTATTACACATAGTACCTCGATTTGATTTTAGGGGAGCAACAAGTTTTGGACTAATTAAAATTTGCTTGAAAATGCAGTCAATGACTCTCGGAAGTCTGTGATCAGCAGAAACTTGGTATCTATTTTCTGATGATCTCTCAGGCCTGCATTCAAGCCATCTTTAATTTTTTCTTGTTTAGGGGCTTCACCAAGTAACACTAGCTGCGGTTACATAGACTATTTCTTCAACCCGATTTCCTGATACAGTTTGCAAAGTGCATCTCAGATCACATTTTAGAATAACGTCACAGCTCATTTTATTTACAGTTAAACTAAACTAAATGCTGAGGGGACATAACTACGTTTTTTTTCATGTTGGTTTTGAGCAGTATACATGGAAAACGTAACTGGAAAATGTTTTAAACAGTAAAGTGAATACAGCGTGTCGTGTGAATACTCCGTCTTTGACTCCTGCAGCGGGGAGTCAAAGACGGAGGAACGGGAGAGAGCACTAATGTTAGCTTCTGACAAAAAAACCCATTTCTATTCTGTACAGGCTCAAAGTTTAACAAATGAGGAAGTACACAATGCAACACATTGTACTTAATGCCACGCCTAGCTCCTGACAAAGGAGACTAGCCTCTTGGGTTTACATGAGTGGAACTTCCCCTGACTGTAGATCACTGGCAACATTGTGTGCTGTGTTTGCCTTCCTCTTACTTTTAAACTGCTGCTAAAGAGCCAGCCCAATTTAACAGAATTTGTAAGCCTGCTAATTTCACTGCAGCATTAAAGATGGCCGCTATAGATTTTTGTGTGTGATGTTGTCATGGAAGCAAAGGGAAAAGTATTGAAAGCGGATATTTGAAATTGACAGAGGCTTTTCTAACTTCACAAGTCAATACCTATTTCCAATACAAAGGTCAATAAACATCAAAATACAATCATTTGAGAAGTACATGGCAGCTCTCTTAGATGCACCTAAGGCCTGATAATGATACTAGACATTGTACTTGAACTGCTCTTGAAGCCATCTTTAGTGTTGACAATGAGATAACATGATACACCATTAATTGACCGGATGCTATCTCTCCATTCATTTAGCTGTACCACTCCTCTCCCGCAGCCCATGTGAAGTAGAAACATTTAAGTTAATCATCTGGCTTAAATCATGATGATAATTCTCAATTGGCACATGAAGTGAATCTAGGTCAAAAGCCACTGTAACCCCACTCCAGTCAAATTGTGGAGAACATCCAATTGATGTTTAATTCTGGCTGATTTCAAGCAGTGCCCGATTATCGCTCTGGGTTTTGGGAGGCAGCTGATGGCTCCACCTGGGTGTGTTAAATCTGAGCTGAAACAGGAGAAGTGCTGGACACCGGCCAGCTGTTGCTCTCTGATACCACTTGCTCCTTAACACCACCTCCCAACCATATACACCTCTGATCATGAAGAACGCATGAATAGAGAAACACACACACCACACACACTGCAATCACTAGTATCATTAATACCCATATGGAGGCTGCTAAGATGCACTATGTTGACATTTGAGCCAAGATGAGGGGAGTCACATTGCCAGTTGCATATGGTGAAATGGTTTACTGGGTGTCAGGCAAAGGTCAAGGTCTATTTTGGGCTTTATGCATAATGTTGGGTCTGTTCCCCTGAATATGGCATACATATGCACATGTTGAATGTCACACTGGCTTTACAGATGATACACAACACAGATGTTTAGGTATGTTACATTACATCACAGCTGTCTGTTTTACTGTATCATACTGTTTTAAAATGCAATTATTTTTTCTTGATCAGTTGATTAATTGTTTGGTCTAGAAAGTTGATTTTATTTCTGCTGATTGACTAATTGTTTTATCTTTTTAAAAGTAGTTGAACACAAGAAAAAAGCTGCCTGTAGAGAGTACCGCCGCTCTCTCTCCCTCTCTCTCTTGGCCGAGATACACACACACAGACCACCCTCTTTCTCTGTTAAAGTGGCCATATTATGCTCATTTTCAGGTTCATAATTTGTATTTTGAGGTTGTACCAGAATAGGTTTACATGGTTTAATTTTCAAAAAACACCATATTTTTGTTGTCTTGCACATTGCTGCAGCTCGTCTTTTCACCCTGTGTTCAGGTCTCTGTTTTAGCTACAGAGTGAGAACTCTCACTGCTGTAACATCTTTGTTGGCAGTCGCACATGCGCAGTAGCTAGGTAAGATCACATCATCTAGCTAGCTGTTTGTTTCTACAACTTCAGGAGTACAAGGCAGGATTAGCCGGGAGACTTCTTCTAAACGAGGGCACACTTCCAACTTTGCGTGGAATACCTGCAGAACAGAGACATGCAAGTAGTTCTTTTGTAGGTTATGGTGAACTAGTGTGTGTTGTAGCAGTGTTTTGCCATTCAGAACAAGCTTGTATGCTAGCGCTAGCATGCTACGGTTAGCCACCTTGTTTCGGCTAGTGACGTAAAAAGCCCTGCAGATTTTGAACAGCTCACGCGGAGACTGAAGCCAGGACACATTCAGAAACCGGTTTCTCACTCAAAACAGCATGGATGTGGATGAGACACAAAATAACACCCCAAATCCCAAAAAGAAGTGATTTTTTTTTTTATTATTTTTTTTCAATAATTGAGCACTTTAAAATGAGCCAGAAAGCAGACAGCAAAACCTAACTTTACTTTTAATGATATTGAACAGAGAGAAACGTTCTCCGTCTGTCCTATACTGGTCATAAATCGATACTAGTGTTGCCTACTTCTTTGTTTAATGCTGCAGTTAATAAAATGCAGAGGATGAGAAAAGAGCATCTATCTTCATAAAAATCATCTGTTGAGTGTTTGATGGTAATATATTTTTAGAACGTAATCAATGTGAAACAATAGTAAAATAAGCTTTATTTCTCTCTGTCTACTGTACAATGACAGATTCAAGTACAAAATATTTGGTCTCAACTACTGCCAGAAAATGCTTGGTTATGTTGTAACTAGGGCTGTCAATCGATTAAAAAATGTAATCTAATTAATTACATACTCTGATTAATTAATCGAAATGAATCGCATACATAATTAACGGTGCCTGAACCGATACTTTTTTTAAGAAAGTAAAAAAAGAAAAGGGGGGAAAAAAAAGGGTACTAAACAACAGTTGGTGACATTAAAGAACGGCTTGTTTATTGCTAAGGCCATATGGCCAAAATTAAATGTTTAATACTAATGTATAACAATAACTTATTTCATTAGTAAATTGCTGTTGAACGACAAAAACAATCACCAGATGGTAAAGGACATTTACAATAACTTCAAATACACCACGAGGCTGTAGTTTACCAGTTTCATTGAACGCACAGTCTGTGGTGTTTCTCCGACAGCAGCTGCAAATTGTTAGATACCGGTGTTGAATCCTCTACAGTGAAACACAGTCCAACTTTACACCGTTTAGCGTTAGCTGTCAGCATTGTAACCGTGTGTATCCAGCTACTAGCTAGCGGTAGGCTAACGTTAGCTGCTGTCGAGTATAGTGTTAACTAGCGTCACATGCAGCGGTGTTTGTGTTGCCTGTATCGTCTTCAGACCATCAGAGAGAGAGAAGTGCAGACATATCAGTGGCACCAGATTTCGGTAGCCAGGGTTGGCAGGACGAAGATTTTTACAAGTAAATGTTCCAATTAATGATCCAGGCAGCACATTCTCGTCTCCCTCCTTCATTTTTACAGTCGAATGGTGGCTAGAACGGCTCCGGGTCAAACGTCGATATGGAATGGATTAATCTGCGTTATTTTGACAGCCCTAGTTGTAACCTTGGTTCTCTGAGTGAAGAGACTGTCTCTCCACCGTACATATGGAATAAGTAACAGTGTAACTGTTATACAGGAGAGAAGCCAGTCATTTTAAGTTTGTGGCAAAACCATTTTCATTTTGTGACTTTTTGTCTTACTACTTCATTGAAGTTTTCTGTAAAATAGTGTTAAAATCTTGTGAACCAATCTCGTGAACCCTATCTCGTGTCCTGTCTCGTGAGCTGGGTCACTAATTGAGCAGAATTAGTGTAATTTGTTATGTGAGAATATACGAGACATGAAATTGTAGGTGGTTTGTTTGCACAGGCACAAAGCGCTGGGACATCGTTTTTCCACAGCTTTGTTCTAATTGGTCAGCAATATTTCATGATTTGTTGAAATTTCATTTTAACAGATTCTAGATTTGCAGCGTAGTGTTGAGGCAGTTGTTGACTGTTACGTGTCTGTTGTTTGCTACCCTTTAAAGTTATTCTGAATGATCTATCATTGATAGTTTTCTTTTTTCTCCTCTTCTTTTGATGGTCATTACTCCATCCAGTCACAGAGGTCAATTCTGATCTTCCTCAGCTGTGGTGAGCAGAGATCAGATTTAGCCCAGATGACATCATATGCAGAGTTGGTTAATCCCAGGAAGAGGACTTTATTGTGGGGCTGATGGCTTGCTCCATCCAGACAAGTATGGAGGTTACCACAGGTTGAAATACAGGAACCACCACCTAATCCGTCATGACATAATCATATTTTTGTACAAGATTCAAATCGTATACTCGAAGAGGGATCCTTGAAATGGCATGTAACATTTCATTTCGCACCCATCCCCAGGCTGTTGTAATTACAGGATTTGATCCTACTAGAGCAGTATGTGCTGGTAGTGCTTATATTGACTATTCTGTAAGCTTTTTAGCTGTGAGGAGCAGCTAGTATGTCAACTACCACTATTTATATGCTCAAGTCTATCGTCCCTGCAATCGTCGACAAAATTTGACTGAGAAGCCAGAGATGGTGGCATCTGATTGGCTGTCATGGTTTCAGGAAACTGAAAATGAGAAAATAATCAATAAAGAAAATAATCATTAGTTGCAGTGTTAATTTTGTCAAATTCCCTGGGCCGACGGCGTCATGGCACTAAATCCAGCTTGTATTGCAAGCAGAGTTGGTTAGTAGCTTTACCAGTTTAACCACTTCTAAATAGCGTTGCTGTTTTCTGAATCAAATAGCTTTTCAATAGCTTAAGTTTGCTTTTTTTATTGATCAAGTGGTGTGGTAGTGTCCACACAAGCTAACGTACATTTCCCCGAGCATTCTGAAGCTCAAACACCGGAGCTTTCTGCTGCAGTCTGAAATAAAACTGCTGAATATAACTGATGTGCTACTGCCAATCACGGATGTGAATCGTTACAAGGATATATAAAAAATAGATCCGCTGTAGTACACTACTATTGCCATGTTGACGTAGCTTTTAGCTTGCCTCATTTACTTGGGGGCTAACGTTGGCTTCAGTGTAGTGAAGCTTAGTTTACTGTAGAATAAAGCTTGATTTATGGTTGTGCGGAGGCTCCACGCAGAGCTTTTGTCGTAGCCTACGTAAGAGGCCTGAAGTTTATACTTGTGCGTCGATCTCTTTAAGACAATAGCAGGCCCAGCGTGTGTGGGGAGTGAGTGGTTGAGAGAGTGACGGCGATTAGCTTCGAGCAAGTAAGGACTCTAGAGGCATAGTGAGAGAAACAAAGTGTCTCCCCTGTGTTTTCTGACCACGGTCATAAATCTATAGCAGGAAAAGTTAACCATCTCCTTGATGTCATGTCGTTTATGGAGAAGGTCAGGCTACGGTGTAGGTTCGTGTCTCCACGTACGTAGCCATGGCGTGGATTTTACGCAGAAGTATAAATCACGCTTAACTGGTAACGTTAGCTTAGCTCACTAAACTAAAACTTCAAGCCAAAGTCGAGGCAAAGTGTAATCACCTAACCAAAGAGTTATTATAACCAACGATACTAACCTCACTGCAGGTAAAAAGTCATGGCTTAGAGGCGCATTACCACCGCCATGTGGACTGATGTCGCTTCACTCTTATTATGGGCTCTCTCACCAGTCTCACTCGTGAGACAAGTGCGACAACTAGTGGTAAATTTGGTAGTCTGTTCCGGTGTTAGGCTTGAAAATGTTTACGCCGGCCCAAGCCTAGTGGCTAGTCTAATGGCACTACCTAATAAAGGTTCACTTAAGTCCCTAAACTGAACAAGCTAGAGAAATTGTTTTTACTACAAATACAGCAGCTGTGATTTTTGTACATAAGTGTGGTCTTGAAAATAGTTTCTCGTTCCTATTTTTTATTGATCTCTAATTTTTCTCCTGGTCTCATGCAGATACAATTTGGTTTGAGATACATTAAACCCAGATACAAAGAAACATACACGGCTGCAGTTTGGAACAGCTGAGGTGGAGAGGTTACTGTAGCAGCAGGTCAGACAGGGAAGGGCCCTTCTGGCCTGCGGGTCAGCTGCCCTGGACACAGGCCAGCACACTTGGCAAAAAGCTGCTCTCTGCATGACACCACACAGGGTAACCAAAACTTCCACTCGAGTCAAGTATTACAAACAAGATGAAGTTAAAAGTGAATTGTTAAGTCATCTGAAAACTAATATTGCATCATTAATTGTAGAAGGCCACATGTTTTCTTTTATACAAATACCAAAGGGGATGAGGTGAAGGGTGTAGCTGACTTCAGTTTTTGGATATATGCTTGGGAGAAATAAACCCTCAATACGTTCCCTTTTACAAAAATGCCCAAAATGTCCAGGGAGCATGTCGGCACAGGGAGCAGATCAAAGATTGTTTGATATGGGAAGGAGCTGTGAAAAATCCTCATCATATGCAAAGATGTTACATCAGACATTTGTACCTTGGCCCTGGTCATTTACATAGCCATAGCTAAGCCCATCTGCTAGGAATAGAGATGTCTCTTAAGTACGAAAGCTGCCATAAGCCCCTGTTTCCTATTGTAAGCTGTTTTAACGGGTCCTGTGGTTTGGTGCCATCTGTTTTGCCTCATTATTTATATATTTTATATTTTCTTTCCCTCTCCTCACTGGTGCGGCCTGACTTGTGCGAGACGTGGTCATTGTCCGTGTTCATGTCAGAAGTGGAAGACACTACAGCAATTCCTCACTCCACCTTCCAGACTAGTCACATGTCTTCCTGCCACAGGACTCCACTCCTTTGTATTCCCTCCTGTCTTCCACTCTCAATTTCAATCCTACGGCATGCCCAGTGGCTGCTGATTTCTCTGGCAGCCCCCCCCCCAAAAAAAAAACAAACAAAAAAAATAGAAAAAACATGTATGTAGTCTCTGTGAGATTACCTATTGGTTTTTGTAGGGATGTTTTCAAGTTCTCCATACTTTCCATGTTGGCATCATATGGGAACAGGAGAATGCACGTTCTCCCATCGATCAAAAAACACGTATGTAGTCACATGAATCATCTTTATAACATGTTTTAGTTTCTTGGTCAAATTATTAGAAGCTCATGCACCTCCTTATTTAACATTGCCACCTGTGTATGGCTGCTTTTTCTTCTTTTTGCTTGCAAACCAAAACCAAACTGTAAAACTACATAGTTCCTGCAGTGTTTGCCAGATGTTTGTTGTCGTTCCTAAGATCTAACCTTATACCCCATTTTCTTATGATCTCTCTTTTATCGTTCATTGATTCACTTCTATCTGAGTGTTTTTAAAAGCTTATTTTAGAAAAACGTCATTGAATCACCCTTTGGTAATGTAACTGAACCTTGCTGATACTGTTAGCACTTCCTCAGTAAATGCCTACCACTGCATTCACATTAAAATGTATGTATTGTGAATGTGTGACACATTACAGAGAATAACAGAAAAGATGTGGTTGGATGACCACAAAGCCACTCAAGATGCGTAATATCTGGGGCTGCTTTACTGTTGGCCACAAGGATACATTTTAGCATGAAGCGTTAGGCTCACTGCAAAATCTTAGTTTAGATGTTTGATGTAGGGTTTAATTAAAATATGACAAGATGATGTCTCTTGCTACCCTTTGTATTTTCCCTGCCTGCAATTGCAGCTCCCTCCATCAGAAGACACGCAAACATACACAACTGGTCATTATCATTAGCTTATCAGGTGTTTGATTACATTGACACAGACCCACCTACTTAAAACAGAGGGGGTTGGAATGGAAATCTCAACAACACATACACCATGTGACTCCGGCTCTGTCTCTTTGCCTTCCCCCCAAAAATATCTCTGGCCAGAATCCAGAGGAGATCATCCTGTCAGAAAAGAAATGGCAGCAGGCAGGACAAAACTGAACATGGCCAGTTGAAAACCGATTTAGAGACTTTTTCGGTCCTTTCTTTATGTTATTTTACTATTTTAATTGATCAGATATTGTTTTGTAGAAGGCAGGTAGAGACAAAATTGAGGAATATCTGAGGTAACCCTTTTTATTTTTTTCCACAAGTGTGACAAGTTGTCTACTACTGTATAAGGTGCAATAAGCTGTCTGTTTTGGGGATATTTTAAAACACAGTCAAGCGAGGTTGGTTTAATAATAAACCAAACCATCTTTTGATTGAACCTTGAAGTGAATCCACAGAACACATCAGATCGGACTGAGAACGGCCATCACAAATGGATGGAAAAAGGAAGTACCTTTTTTGTGTTGAACACAGCTCATACTTTGTGTGTACACTCCTACGTGCTAGCAGGGCACCAGTAGAGAAAATGCTCCTGATTTAACAAAGGCCTAATGGAGTGAATGTGGGAGCTTAACAGCTTTCAGCTTTTAGTTTATATAATAAAAAAAAACAACTAGTGCAGTGCCTGTTTGGAACGGGCGATTACCAAGGTTATTATAGTTTTGCATTTTTCATTAGTTTTTTATTTTGTTTTGACTTTTTGTTTTCAAATTCAGTTTAGTTTTAATGAGTTTTTAAAGCGGGTTTGCTAGTTTAGTTTATTTTTTATTTTTTGAAAATGCTTAGTTTTAGTTTAGTTATTAGTTTCTCTTTTTTCTTTTTGTAATATGGGTTATTTGTTGGGGGATTCAAAAAGATCAGAAAAAGTATTGTGTAATAATAACTTAATGAAAACATCGTACAATTTTAGAAATATGTATTCACAATGTATTCAACAATAACACTAGTACATAAAATGTAGCAGTAACAGTCTACACAAGACGCAGTATGTGTAAAATGTGTAAGTGACGTGTTCCAGGAAAAAAACCTAAATAGCCAACAGACTAAAGAAGACACGAACAGGACGTTTTCAACTTTAATTCGAGTAAAGTGGCGAACTTTTTGAAGTCAATCGAGTCACACAGTTGTGTAGACATCCCAGTATCAATCCACATATTAACCCACGCTTCCTCCCGCTTTTGTTGTTCATGCGTATGTACTAACCAGCAGCTATTGGGTTGCCGGTGAAAGCCCTCCTGTAGTGTTCTCTGTCCTGCTGTTGTCTCCGTCATGCTGCCTGGCCCTGTATCATACATCCATGCCCGTAACGTTACCAGGGTTAGCTTCTGTTTCGGGGAAAGGGGGCTTTGCGTTCTCCTTTACTTTGTTTAGGTTAGCATCCTAGCTTGTGTGCGCTTTTCAAATGTACTTTCAAATTCGTGGGCTGTTTCCCTTTAATAAATTGTCCACATATTTTACCACCTTCCACTGAAAGGCACTTTTATCTGACAGTTGTTTTTTTGTAATGCCTCGTTTTTAGTTTTATTTCAGTTAACGACAGTGTTTTTTCCCACCTAGTTTTCGTTATTTCATTCGTTTTCGTTAACAATTATAACCTTGGCGATTACTTGGTCTGTGGTATTTCTGCTTGTAGAATTCATCAAAACCAAATTGTACCCCAAAATGACTTACAGAAGGACTCCAAACCACTTAAGATGCAACTCCACTGTATAGCCTATTACTGACTTACAGTGTAGGCTACTTCTACATCAGAGGAAGACATTGTACTACTGTATTTACCTGACAGAGAATGCTGCAGATTCAGAATGTAATCACAAAATACACATTTTAGCTGCCAAAGCTCTCTGGTCCTCAGGGTGAGAGGGGGAGTGGCCAGCGGCAAAAGCCAACGTGTGCTTCTTTTATATATTTATATACCGTATTTTCTGGACTATAAGTCGCTCCGGAGTATAAGTCGCATCAGTCAAAAAATACGTCATGAAGAGGAAAACAACGTATATAAGTCGAACTGGACTATGTCGCATTTATTTAGAAATTTATTTCACAACATCCAAGACCAAGAACAGACATTTAATCTGGAAAGGCAAGTTATTAAACTACACAACAGCACACAGAACAAGGGGCTGAATACGGTAGGTGTCCGGTATGTTAACGTAACGTAACTGCACTGTTGACGAGCCTCTCCCAGCAGCACGTTGTTCAAGCACCCATCTGTGGACTCCTTCCTCCAGCTCTGGCCATCTGGATTTCAGCGCGCGACTAGCTTTCTTTGTTTTCTTAATGAAAATAACATTTAAAACATGTTAAATTATATATATTTTGATATATGTCGCACCTGACTATAAGTCGCAGGACCAGCCAAAGCTTGAAAAAAAAGTGACTTTTATATATCTCTCTCGCTCTCTCGCTCGCCTTTCTAATCCAAGCAACGTCAAACTTGGCACTGCACTTACTCGTGCCCGTAGCAAGACACCTGTGAAGTTTGAAATCCATCGGACTAATGATTGGAAAGATATGCACATAACACACACACAGACACACTGACAGACGTTCCTGCAATTTATAGATAGATGTAAGTGCTTTTAGAATTAGACGCACATAGGAAACAACTTTTAAGATTAAATCTCACTTCAAGCACTTCTTGAGAAGTGTCTAGGGCAAATACATATTTAGGCATTTTCATGAATGTGTATGTAGAGTAGTAAGGTTAAAACACAGAGAATAAGCTTTACACTCCATTTTTTATTCTGTTCTTTTTTTGTAGTTTATTGATTTTACTAAATCTTTTTATAACTAATTGTCTCACAGGTTTACTTGAGACTAGAATATCAGTCATAATGTCTCTACCATCTGAGGTAGACTGACCCCAAGCTACGTGGTTGTGAAACAAAGGTTTCTGCTCCTGTAGAAGCTAGAAGTCCGTATGAAATCAACCTTTTTTTAAGAATAACATGTTTTATCCGCGATTTAATGGAGAAAAAACTACACTACTCGCAATCCTAAGCGTAACCGCAACGTCTTTGATTGGTCCAACTCGTTGTTACCATAAAAACGTTTACCGTACCCGCGAAACCGAACGGCTAGAGTGAGCTTCTACCATTGAAGTCTATGATAGTTTCTGTACACGGTCTTGTACCTTTTCCGTTTTCAAAATGTTTTTTTGCGCCAAATTAAATGTTATGCTCAGTATTCATCTCGTAGCTGGTTGGCTTGGTTCCAGACTTAAAACTTGTGTGTATATGTATGTATGTGTGTGTGTAATAAATATAAATATATAAATATATATATATATATAAATTTTTTTTTTTTTTCGAAACGTCAATGAAACAATTGAATGGGGAAAAACACTTCTGGAGACAGAGCTGACAAAAAGTGGCTGGTCACTGTTGAGCTCTATACTGCTACTGTGGACAAGGCTTTTGCACAAGCTGTGTTGAAGATTAAGGAAAGGAATTAAGTTTGATGTGCGTTTGTTCTATCTTCTTCAAGTTTATCTATAATGCCCTCGTATCATAACAGTGGGGATAATCAGATTACATTTTAGGTTGTAAAGCTGGAGCTAGCAATATAATGAACAATATGTCCCAGTGGGTTGATTATCAGACATGTCATCACAAAAGCCTGCTGTTCACCAGCTGGGAATGCTCTTTATCCTCTCACATCCAACAAGTCTGACCTGAGACTTAATTTAAGTTATATTAGGCACGGAAATAAGGACAACATTGTATTGTACGTATTTAAGTTAATAGCAGGCCGAGATAATCATGTTGTACGCAAGATTGTCACAACTACTTTCCATTACTTTCCAAATGAGCTTTACAAATACACAATGCTCTGTTTTCCCAATTTCAGAATAGTAGTCACCTGCAGGGTTAACTGAGCCAAACCACCAACATGTCATCGTAGATAAAGAATATTGACATTGTTAACAAATTTGTGATCTATGAAATATTTAACACTCCTTTTTTTTTTTTTTTCTTCTCTCTCTTCTCTTTCAGGAACCTATAAAGTCCAGGGCGCCTCAGCTCCATTTGGAGTATAGATTTTACAAACAGTTGGGAAATTCAGGTAAGAGAGATTGCAGTCTATAGATTATTAGTTTCTGATAGACAGCACCATAATGATGAGTTAAATGTGAATGCGCATTTTCACACGTCATTGGGCAGGAAGAGAAAACTCAGATTTTATATTCAAAAACAGACGTGCACCTCAAGGGTGTGAAAAATTGCTTCCACTCATATTTTTTTCCCCCCGCACGTGTGGCGCATGCTGGAAGAGTTGAGTCTACACATAAATAAGAATTCAATACATTACATCTGTTATTTTGTCTTAGTTAGGAAAGTAATGTCTAGTTAGGAAAGTCTGGTGCCTTTAGTCTCTTCCACATGGTGGAAGGAAGGTATAAGGTGGAAGGTATACAGTTTATTATTAATTAAACAACGGTATCGGATCGATATTGGGTATCGACAGATACACAAAGCCCAGGCATCGGTATCGGGACTGAAAAAGTCGGATCGGTGCATCCCTAAATGGCAGCATGGAAATGGATGCCTTTTATGAGAGCATGTTAACAAATGGAGACTGAGGAGGACAAAGATTTAATCCCTAAAAATGTTTATCTTGTGTGAGACAATTTGTTTACATCGAGGATTATATACTGTAATGCAACAAATGTGATCATATCTTACTATTATGCCTTTTTATTTGAAAAAAAATACATGGACTGGCTTAGTTTTTTTTCTCTGCAATGCGAGACCTCAGATATACAGCATCTATTCAGAAAGAAAATGTGAAAATTTCCAGTGTGGTGTAGATGGGAGGCAAAAATGGAGAGGAAAGGATGCATTTTCAAATGTGGACATGTAGCATCAGGAAACAAACGCATGAACAAAACACCAATGGCTTCCATTCTACTTGAAGCTAATTTTCAGGTGTGCGTTTGTTTATCTTTCCACATCTGTGGGAGCCAATGGATGCTATGAAAGCCTGCTTCCTCTTTTCCTCTTTCCTCTTCTACACCACGCCCCAGAACATGTTAATGTGCTATGATGCATAGCTGTGGCTCCAGGGCAGCAGCTCTTTGATCTTTTCTGGCTGGTCAGTTAGTTATAGAGGGTGAGAGAGAAGGCAGATTCAGATGGTTGTGAGGGACTGGGACTTTTTTATTTTTTTTGGGAATGCTCACCTGTCGTGTTTGTATAAGTTTGTGTAGAAGATGCATGTGTTGATTTGATTTGGTTTAATTCAGACACCATGTGCAAACATGTCCCCACTACTTAGTCAAACTGAAAAGTCCCACTCTGCAACCATCCACACCTGCGTGTCCCATTAGTTCTTTTTTTGTCTCCCGATCAAGTCCTTTCTATAATTGAGTAAGTGCAAGTACCAAGTCCCAATTGACATTTTATTACATAATTTAGCCTAAAGTAGGCTAACTTAGTCTATTAAAGGGTATTTACACACAAATTCTGCCATAACCGTCCTTCACAGCATATTTAAAAAATGCTAGAGAAAAGTAAGGGAGCAAAGGCTGTAGGAGACGTGGCTTTGTGGCTCTGTAGTGTGTGACGAGGAGGGTCAGGGGACAAAGGAGAGACTGACTGACCACTGCTCAGTGTAGCATGGACAGTGACGTAGAGCTGGTAGTCAGAGCTAACCAGCTATGAGAAGCTACTGTCAGACCCTCTGTTTCTCTACTGGAAAGACAGGGAGTCTGATGTAGCCTTGACTAGGCGTGGGCCGGTGTAAAATTTTTCTAACCGGTTAGATATCGAGCCAAATACTGGACTGGACCGGTATACCGAATTTTACCACTAAGTTTCACACTTGTCTCAGCCGCTCCCGAGTGAGATAGGTGAGCGAGCCCATATTAAGCGTGTAGACTCTAGACCACATGGCGGTGTAATGTAATGCGCCATGAACTTTCTAGAAACATTAAACAAACAGCATGCGCCGTTCAGCCATTTCCCCTCTCACCCATACTCCCACCGCTACTGAAATGTAATCTCCTTCACAGTGCCCCTCGGCTCGGCAGTAGTTTGCCATCAGACACTAACGACTCTGTTAGTTAGTTCCTTTTATATGCAAACATTATGTTAACCATATTGTCATATTGCTTATTACCAGTGTTCGGCACGCTATTGGGAAGTTTAGTGAGCTAAGCTAACGTTACCAGTTGTTCAACAGTAAATAAAGATTCACTACACTGAAGCTAACGTTAGCCCCTAAATAAATGAAGCAAGCTATTAGTTACATCAACATGGCAATAGTAGTTTACTACATCAAAGCTCTTTTTTATACATCCATGTAACGATACACGTCTGTGTTTAGCAGTAGCACCAGTGATACTCGGCAGTTTTATTTCAGACTGTAGCAGAAAGCTCCGTGCTTGACCTTCAGAATGTTCGTGGAAATGTATGTTAGCTTGCGTGGACACTACCATACCACTTGATCAATAAAAGAGCTAGCTTAGGCTAGTGACAAGCTATTTGATTCAGAAAACAGCAATGCTTTTTAGAAGTAGTTCTACTATTAATGCTACTGCCCAACATTGCTTGCAATACAAGTTGGATTTAGTGCTGTGATGCCGTTGGCACAGGTTGATAATGTTAGCTAATTTTTTAATTTGCCAGAAGGGGACTTGGTGACAAATGGAGGTTTAGCCTCATAGATTGGATCGGTGAAACCAGAAATCGGTCCAACTCTAGCCTTGACAGTCATTAGAAGCATGTTTATGGCCCTTTTTGAGAGAATTTCCGTGTGGGTACCTGTGTTGTAGCTGGGCTAACGGCTCTACTACAAGCGAGAGTGTCAGTACATAGCTGTAACGGTGCTATTTGTTGTGGTTAACGTCAATGTTTGTAGGCTCTAAATGTGTTTTTAAAGCTCTGAATATAGCACAGTTTTTCGACGGGCCTATATGTTGTGTTTACTGCCACTGCAGAGGAGTAAATCTTGTTAATGAACGTCGTGTTTCCACCCAGGCTTGCTAATGCTAGCCCAACCAGCAGCTATGTGAGACAAGCACACACTGTTGACTGTGGTTAGCCAGTGTTCTGCTTTATATTCTTGGCGCAGCAACTACTAACGCAGATGGAGGAAGGGGGGTCAACATATGTAGTAGACCTCGAGTCTCTCCTATTTCATCATGATTATGAGGGGCCAGAGTATTTAGCTGAAACAAATTTTCAAATCCAAGCAGATGCATACAAAATCATTTTGAGAGGACTTTTTTTTTTTTATACGTTTTGAATTTTCATCATATGCCAACAAGAACCTATGTGGTTATCTGTAAAGTGCCAACAAATTATTTAGTACAACTAATTTAGTGTGTACTCCCTCTTTAAGGTCTGTATATCGGACAAGTTTTGGTTTTGAAGACTATTGCAAGTGGCCGGTTCCTCTCGTTGCAGTGATCCTCCCAGTGTGTGCATCGTGGTCTAATTTAGTGACACGTGCCAGCTTCCTGGCTCCTTGTGCCAGAGCAAAAGCCCTCTACTGTTGATAAGGAGGTGGGGCATTAGGGCAGTCCTTGACTATTTATAGATGGCCCTCTACAAGCAGTCAGGCCATTATGGTGTGTCCTCTGCCTCCCTGATTGACTATGTGCTGCCTGCAGATTGCAGGGAAACTCTTGAACGTGCATTGCTAACAGGGTGTGGCCTGTTTGTTTTTCTTTATGGCTGTTCTTATTTCAATCCGTCATTCTGATCTGTGAGCAAATCTTAGACAATGCATGCCCACAAATGCCTAAACTCAACAGTAACTGTAATTGTCTTCCGTGCCATTTAGCAGAAGATTCCTCTAGCGCTGGCTTGTCTCTCTCTGCGTTCGGTTGTTGTCTCTGGTGCATTTAAACACATCCTGACCATCTCTTCCATTGAGGCCATTGCTGGCCTTTGGCCTTACTCTTATTAATGGAAGTCTGGGGTTGTGCAACATGTAAAAATATTCCTAGCCCTTACACACAACTACAGACAGGCGATATGTACAGGTAGGATAATTGAACAAGCTCATGTGATGCCATTTAACTGTTTTCAAATGCATACTGAACATTATTACACTATTATTTTTATGGTTTCAGTTATGATTGCTACTGCACACATTTTTTACAGATGTAGACTGCAAGTCAACATTATGTACAAGATTGACCTGACTCACCTCACTTTCTGAATTTCACTAAAATCGGTGGGCACATGGTGGGCAAAATATTCTGATTGACCTATTCAGGAGCAGAGCCTAGATTAGGATTCATATCATATGGTATTTTTATCTTTCAAAAACAGAGCCATGTATAGAGCTATTGCATTTCCCATTATTTTATTTATTTTTTTATTTAGGCTGAAATAGCTGGTGAGATCTTGCAACACACATTCAGATTCAACAGGTGGTGTGACGTGTCACATAATGTTGCCAAAGTGTGACTTGCAGACAATGAGTGTGTGGAAATCGGGGACATAATTAACGATGAATGCTAAATTCCCTCCCACCATGTTTAAGTCCTTAAACTACTCACATGTTGATACTTTGAACAGGAGACAGAATATTAAGTTGCCAAAATAAAGCACTTTAAATTGTCCATTGGCTAAAGGCCCGGACACAGAGCCGATAATTGGCCGTTGGACAGTCTGGCGAGGTCAGTGACTCGAGTCTGTTCGGTGTGTTCCGCTCAAATGGCCCATCTGATTGGTAGAGTGCTAACCCGGAAATGGGGAGCAGAATGAGTGTGACTAGAGTCTCTCAAAATCTGACAAATCTTTAAAACTGACCTTTGCTGATCTGAAATGAAGACAGATTCAGCAACTGCATGGCCTATTTCTCGCTTAAAATGTTTTCAGAAACACGTTTTGGTGAACTATTTTAGTACAATATGAGATCTTATTCTGAACAAGCTGCCATGACAGTCTGTCTTTGAATTTCCGGAGAAACAAGACCCACGTGACGCGTTCGTCCAAGCAGCTGCCGGTTTTCATTTTTGGGAGACGATACAGATTAGCGCTACCTGCTGTTATGGAGACGTATTACGTCTTGTCGCTTTGGTGTGTTCTGAGGCACTTTTTTGACCAATTTGGGGAGACTGATCAGCCCAACTGCCTTTTCTGCTGACGTTTGGCCGTCGGCTCTGTGTGTCTGTGCCTTAAGACATCTTAACATTGAGCTACAATATAACCACACAATTGAGCAGAGATGAAGACTACTACTATGACAGGCTCATGTCTATCATGGGAGGAGTCAAGGCGATAGATTAAATCTACTTATATTTTCAACTCTGTTAGTCCTGCACAACCCGCGAGCCTCAAATATGTCACTGCATAAACAACTCTGTGCTTAATGCCCAGGAGGAGCTTATCTGAACATGTTAAATCTCTCCTGTCCTGAACAGATCCCAGCAGTTGGGATTCCTGCCGCCCAGTTTACATTTTCTTTGTGAAAATTGAGAATAGACCTGGCATTTCAGTTGCTCTTGTCAGTAATGACAGCACTGCTAAAATGTGCTGGTGATACTAAAGCAAGTCCTGTTCTAGACAACCTAAGAGTTTTTGGCTTCTTTCTTAATCACTTTACCACAGTTGTCAAGAGAATGGCTGCAGAGATGTTGTGCAGTTTTTATGCACCGTGTCATTTAACTGTATTTCACAGGCCGATTTAGCTTGTGCAATCATGGATACATGATTGCATATATGTTACTGTAATTAGTGTCACGTATAGGGAGGTTTCCATTTTTCAGTGATGGTTATTATGAGCATGCCTGTGAATATTTATGAGCCCCATCAAGGCTTTTGAGTTCACGAAATGCTGTGTCAGTGACACAGGGTCTATGTTGATATTATTTCATGCAAATTGTGGATTCTTATGCATGCCATGTGGATAATTTTACAGATACAAATCAGTTTGCATGTTGACTGCTGTTGTAGGACTATCATAGTTTAAATTGATAACATTATTATTATTATTATTATTATTATTATTATTATTATTATTATTATTATTATTGATGATAATAATAATTATTTTAACAACTCATCAAAAGCTATACCATAGAGATAAATGCTCTATAGTGTATAGCAGAAGAAATATCAAGAAGCAAAAAAAAAGATTATAATGACAAGTTTTATTAAGTAAATATTTTTGCCATTATTTATAAAAGGGCTCAATGATGAATAATTTGTCTTTATCTCAATAAATGTATGTCCAATAGTCAAAATTAAAAGGATGCAATGTAAGGAGTGACAACTTTCTAATGACATAAAGACAGTCTAGTAGTCAATCTGATAAATAACTTCATTATTATTATAATTGTTACTGGTTTTGCTCTCAATGAGTTAAGAGAGTGCTGTATTGACTTAGAGAAACTGCCCTAGTTTAAAATTAGGCATGTCACTGCTTGACCAATATCTTGTGGACCTACTGAGATTAAAAGCTGCAAATATCTGGTAGAATTAATTAATAACTTGATAAAAACAAGTATAGCTGTTTTATTTCCCCACTAATTATTTGCCCTATGCCGTTTTGGGGGATTGTTGTGAGCTGCGTTGCATTTGTAGCTCCAGGCTCAGTCTGTGCATGCCCAAGTACTGATCACATTTCAGCCTTATGAGAACATCTTCAGAGCACTGGGCCTAATGGAATTCACTTCTTCTCCTCCTCTTCTCTCAGTGCACGCCATTATCTAAATCTTTAATACACATTCCCTGTCCTCTCCTCCTCTCTTGTCGAGCCCTCTCTTTTTTTGGCCCTTAAATCTGACATTTCATTGTAGGGCAACATTTTCTTCAGCTGCCATTATGCACCCTCCCCTCTTACTGTGTTGCCTGCCTGCAGATACAATAGGTCGGATTGTCTCAAATTGTAAATACAGCAGGGGTCAGAGCACCGCTGACATTGGCTTGCAATGAAAGCCAGAGCATATCCCATAATGCTGAACACAGTTGGATGTATTTTTTTATGTAATAGAATTGTATGAGATTCATTTTGCTTATTTTATATCATTGAGAAAAGCCAACTGCTGAAATGGTTTGTTTGGCCTTTAGCTTTTGAAGAGAACAAAATTGTTGCCTGATCAAGATGATTATTGGTAGTCGTGATTCATCATTATGTTGCTTTTTGAAGTACTCCTTTCTTATTAGAGAAACTTTGTTGCATTGGAGAGTAATTTTGCCGTTATGTTGTTATGGTTAAGTGCATGTCAACCATCACATCTGACATAGTCTCACATTCTATTGAGCACAGCTATTGTTGTGAGTTATTTCACAATATATAGTATAAGTTACATTAGTAGACAGAAATCACCCCAAATGGGCTTTGGGCTTTTTCCACCAGCCATTTCAAGATTGGTTCTTACAGTTGCTGTAAAACACTATTATATATTTGCTCACATTCACCAGCATAAGATTAAAATACACTGTGTGCTTTTCCTCTTGTGATGACTGTGCTTTGAATGCCCTCTAGATTTGGGCCAAGCATGGATGAGTCAGCCCTCCAGGTGATCTCTTGTCACTGCTTCATCTGTCATAGGCTTTATTACCAGGAAAATCCTAGAGACTAAAGGGCAGACAGGTGTGTGTGTGTGTGTGTGTGTGTGTGTGTGTGTGTGGCAGTGTAGTGTGTTGGACTGATGTGGAAGGGTAAATTGGGTAAATCCGACTGTAAACTCTGTCCCCTGGCTAGCAGCTGACACACAATCCAAGCTGAATACTTCCCATTCTCAACTCTCATTACGTGTGTGTGTTCTGTCACCGCGATAGCATCACAACTATACAAGATGCAGTCACGTAACTTTACAGGTGTGTAGTTGAGATCAAAATAAAGGCCGAGTTGCCCCCACTTTACACCCCTGGGCTGATCCCATCGCAAGATGGTCTTTAGTTTATTTCTGTCATACATTTTAGTACAAGTAGAGTACAAAATGTTTGCCAAATCTTAATCTTGTGGACTCTTTTTATGTCTGTGTCACTGTCACAGTGCTGCTCTTACCCCTATTGTAGCAGCGCTGATGTGATGTCTAATGATTAGTGAGCTTTCAGGCAGATGGCTGGAATATAGATACTAGATATTTGGCTCCACAGCGTAGTTCAAAGATCTTGGTATGGCTTCCTTGTGACAGAACCAACTCGACAAGGACTAACCCGGTAGCAATGACTGTCAACTTGGTAACTGGTGGTTTTGATCGTGGGAGAAGTGCAGACAGGCTACAACTTTTCTGTCAGTGGATCAATGTCAATGGATTCGCAGGCTTTCTTTTTGCAAAATCAGAAACAGCATTACTCTTAGTTAGGGCTGGGCGATAGGGAGAAAATCAGATATCACGATATTCTTGACCATATACCTCGATATCGATATTGCGGCGATATTCTAGAGTTGACAATTGGTGCTTTAACAAAATATCTTAACACTTAGATTTTAGATAAATAATCATCAGTAATGTGGACATAATGTCTAAGTGGGGAAAAGGCTAGAACAGTCTTAACTGTACTTAACACTTAACTGTAATGCAGCCTTTAAAACCAGTAAAAGACAACACTTATGTCATATTACGATATCCAAAATCTAAGATATCTAGTCTCATATAACGTTATCGATATAATATCGATATTTTGCCCAGCCCTACTCTTAGTATTGTTCCAACAGAGGGACATACTGTAGTGTTTTGCCATTCCCCAGTTTTCCCACTGTCAAAACATTGATATACATGACGATAGCGCATACAAACTGCTGTGTTGATCCATCAACATTCCTCAGAAGTCATACACATTACCACAAAATGGGTGTGGTGGTTTCTAGTAGCAAAGGCTATTTACAGTTGTTGACAGGGTGCTCCACAGTGTCACTAGTGTTTCTTTTAGACACCTTTCCCTTTAATCCTACTTCAGAGGAAAGCTGTACTGTAGCCTGTTTCTGACAAACCTGTTGAGGGAAGCCAACTGAAGTGCAGTTTGTCATTGCTGCTGTAGTGTCTGAGGAGTCTCCTCCCACACTTTATCAACAAACCAGGGTGATGATTCAGTTCAGCGCATAAAGCACCTTTCACGGCACTTATAACGTCTTCTCACTATGTATTACACTAGTTTGTTACTATATGGCAATATTTTGAAAATATGAAGTTTTAAATCCTTAACATGGCAAAGCCAGTGACATTTGTTTGTGGTTCATTTGATGCAGGGATGACAGGGGGCCCTATTTTGACGATCTGAAACGCAAGTATCAAACGTGAAACACAAGTAGTTTTGTGGGCGGATCTCGGGCGCTGTTGCTGTTATACCGGCGGGATAAATGACTCTTGCGCCTGACGCAAATCAAAAATGGGTTGGTCTGAAGTAGCTACATTACTCATAGGTGTGGTTTGGGCGTAACATACAATAAACCAATCAGAGCGTCATCTCGCATTCCCTTTTAAAAGCAGGCGCGCTTGTTCCATGGTGGATTGCTATTAAAATGGCGCACGACAGGAGCGGTTCACAGCCAAGGAGGCCAACGTCGTCGTCAGGGCTGGAGCGGGAGCTGTCCGGGGTTGCAGCAAAGTATAAACGGCCGTCTTGACCGGGTGCCGATCTTGCTGCGGCCTCTTGAGCACATCTCAAGTCTGGAGAGGATTGCTGCAGCCATGGAGCGTGGGCCTCCAAATGCACCACAAGCTCCTGTTGTGCCCCTTCCTCCTCCTGTTTTGCCCCTTCCTTATCCCCCCACTCCATCTCCGTCCACCCGCTCCACCAGGAGCACATCGCGCATTGCCACTCCCGGACCCTCAAGTGTCCAATCCCGCCGTGGCGCGCGTCGCATGCCTATCAGAGGAGGGAAAAATAATTAGTTATTTTTCTCTTTTTTTTTCATTTTCCGTTTGTATTTTTTTTTCTGTTCAGTTACAGTTCGCTATTGATTTTTCTTTTTGACAAAATGTAAATAAAGAAATGTCACAAAGACTTACTTTCCGATGTTTTGGGCTCACTCTCACTGAATCTCGAGGTTATGAATGCATGGTGATATTTTTGATATGTAGTGTAACATTAGACCGAGATTACTTTGCTTACCTCACTATAGACGATGCAGCTCTTCTGTCTCTCCTCTCCCGTGCTGCTGCTGGGGCATTTGGGTTGACATCGGCACATGCAGTTCAACATCACGTCTCCTTAAGTCCTTTAATATTTCCTCATTTATGTCATCGACACATCCATGATTCATGGAAATGTTGTGTAAAACGCAACAAGCCACAAAGAATGCTGCGACTTTTTGAGCACTGTACTGTAAAGTGCCTCCTGACCTATCCAAACACCTGAAGCGCATTTTCAGTAATATTTTTCCTTGTATTTATGAATGGTTTGCAAAAATGGGAACTGCTGCGTCCGTGTAGATGAGAGAAGCAAAGTGTATGCGCGTTGTGCACACGCTACATTACGGCCAAGCATGCGCCTCTAAAATATCATCTGAATAATGCGCCAGTGACTTTAGACTACGTTTTTCCTGGTTTGTGGCAGAATTGTTTTCTGAAACTGCAAAATAGCACCAGGGAACATTTGCACCTGAACACACCTCTTTTCGCTGAACCACCCCCGGGAGCGCAAGTTCATTCCCTAATTTACCGACGCGCGCTGTGGAGGGAAAAGTTCGCTGTGCGTCTGGTGCAAAATCGGAATGATACATGCATCGGTGTACAAAGTCAATTGCGCTGGGTGCAAGATAGGGCCCAGGATTATGGGAAACATTACACTGACCACAACCACATTTTTATGTCCCAACGTTCTGATGACCTCGGCAGCTTATTCATGTTGCCACGTCAATACTCTGCAGTGTTGTAAACTCAACTTTATTGCAACAGTTGTTATAATGAAAACATACTACAAATATCAGTGCATTTGCAGTTTATAGACCTCTGCACCCTTATCTCTGAGCGACCCTGTAGTTGAGTAGTTTCTGGTGTTTTTTTTTTCCACATGTGCTGTCTACACCAAAAACATAACTCTTTGTCAGGCAAGAAGAATAAATGTGCCAATTAAAGAGAATATGTTATTATTACAAAAGTCCACACACTTTATTTGTGTGTATTTGTGTTTCCACAGAGGGAATCCCTCAGGTGTACTACTTTGGTCCTTGTGGGAAATACAACGCCATGGTGCTGGAGCTGCTCGGGCCCAGTCTAGAGGACCTGTTTGATCTCTGTGACCGCACCTTCTCCCTCAAGACTGTCCTCATGATAGCCATACAGCTGGTAAGGCCTTTGAGGAGGAGTGCAGCAGGCACATATTTAGATAAGCTAGCTTTAGTGATTTCAAGCTTTACAGAAATTATAGGGCAACTTAGACATTATTACATACTTATAGTTGAGGGAATGCTAAGGTGCTGCATGCAAAGTATTGTAGCATTGTTGACACTACCATAGTTTGGGATAAATTTGAATTGGGTAGTCATCAAAGATAGCTGAAAGTAATAATGTAATAAAGTTATGATGTTTACTGAAAGTGTCTGTCTTCAGTACTCAGAATACGTAATGTATTCTGAGTACTGAAGACGGACACATGTTCATGTTTGAAAACTGTCTGGAAAATTGAGTGATTTAAATTTGATCTGTTTATTGCTTGTCTAGATAACACGGATGGAGTACGTCCACACCAAGAGTCTGATATACAGAGACGTGAAGCCAGAAAACTTCCTGGTCGGGCGGCCAGGAAGCAAGAGGCAACACACCATCCACATTATTGACTTTGGTCTGGCCAAAGAGTACATAGACCCAGAGACCAAAAAACACATCCCCTACCGGGAGCACAAGAGTCTGACTGGGACGGCACGCTACATGAGCATCAACACACACTTGGGAAAGGGTAAGGAAGTCTATACAGCAGGGCTGGGGTTTGATAAGCCTTTTAGATTTGCATAGACAAGCTTTGCTTGCATTTACATTAAGTTTAATGAAGACTGCTAACTGTATTGTGTACAAATATTTCACCGACATGTACACAGCATTGTAAAAAAAGGAAGAAAAAAAAACATTTTTGGAGAGTCAACAGTCTGTGTGTTTAAAGTCCAACCAATAGTTCTTCCCGTCTACTTGTCAGAGTGCTAATCAGTGAGAGAAAACCTGCAGACTGTTGACTCTCCGTGGCACAGGATTGCCCCTCTCCACGGCTTAATCATGGCCTTTTACACTGTACATTGTTAATTTGAACTCCTGCATAATTATGCTGTATTTCCTACTGATCAGTTGCCTGTTCACCTTGCCAGCTGGTTATGAAATGAATTTCTTTCTCACAAGTAACCTAATTTTTGTCTTGTTCTGTCTCTTCCAGAGCAAAGCAGAAGAGATGATTTGGAGGCGCTGGGTCACATGTTCATGTACTTCCTCCGAGGTAGCCTTCCCTGGCAGGGCCTAAAGGTACTGTAGCGTATTGTTTGACACCATCCATATGTTGGCACATACCTTAACGTCAGACTCCTGTAATCCTCCTAATGCTTGGTATAGAGATGTACTTTTTCCTGCTGGACTCGTCAGTACAGTATATCTTTCACACCCATCCACATGATTTAGGGACAGAGAGCCTGGTGTTTATGATGTCATCCTCTCACACTGGTGACATTCCAAGGTCTCCCCACTGATCTGTATTGTCACTCAGACACAGAAACTATTGAGACCTCCATGATTGTTTTAATTTATGTTGTTTAATACAAACTTGATATAATCTGTGTTGGAAAGCACAATGTTGAGGCACTTGCGTATAAATGACATGGCGGAGGCAACTTGAAGCAAAGTGGTGTTCCCTGTGCAAAGTCTTGTTATTTTCTCTATCAGGAAACCTTTTGACGTTTTTTGTTTTTCTGTGGTCACTTAAAAATATATTATATTCCCTTTTTTATTTTGCTTATATAGTGATTATTGTTGGTTAACCACCCAACATAAGGTAGATTTTCGTGTTCCATGTATTTGCAGCGTATGTATGTGTGTGTGTGTGTGTGTGTGTGTATGTATGTATATATATATATATATATATATATATATTTTATTTTATTTTTATCTCATTATTCCCCCAAAGTGTACAGCTGGTCACCCAAGCCCACAGACTACTTTAAATTCTTTAAAACTTGGTTTTAGTACAAATCTACAGTAAAGTATCTGCTCTGACATCCTAAACAATTGCTAATATTGTCTTCCTTTTTATAAAGTAATTTGTCATAAATTGCTGTTTGCATTTGGGCCACACACCACTTACGTTTTTGTTATCATGTTCAAGTTTTCAAGTTAAGTGCTCACAATCAAATCTAACAGTCTGTGACTAGAAAAGACTCTGCCCCTGTAAATGTGAGCTATTCCCTGCATTTGCATTTGTGTTGCTACATAAACAGTCACATGCAACACAACCACATCCACCTCCACACTTGCTTTGCATTTGAACAGTTTACTGAGAAAGAGCTTAAAGCACTAAGAAACACTGGTGTGCTGACATGTTCCTGGACGGCAGGTTATAGCTGCAGTTTCTGGGCTTTTTACAGGCGTCAAAATCAAAGGTGTACATAGAAAAGACTGGAAGACCCAACACTTCATTTGAACATTTGCTATGTGGGAGGAAGCTCATTGTAGATGAATGTGATAGATGTATGAATGTGGGGGATGTCTGGCTGGCTCGGGCCAAAACAGGTTCTCACCAACACAACATGACAGTTAGCATCAAAATACAATGAAGGAGTGAAGTGACCAGATGGAGTATAATGGTATACAATCCTGCAGGGTCATTGTTGTTTAAAGCAGTGGGTGAAGGATTATCATAACTAGACTGCTGATTAGTGGAAGAAGTTTTTCTAGTCTGATGAATCCAGGTTGGTAGTTGACAGTGGTAGATTGAGTGTGAGAATCTATCATGCATAGTTGAAAATGTACAGGCCAGTGGGTGAAGTGCAACCATTTTGGATGCTGGTATGAAGTGTGCATTTTAATGTCTATAGATTGACACTGTGTTACGCAAGTATACCATAATATCATGGCATACAAGACTTATCCATCATGTGTCCCCCAAGGAGAGTTCCCACATCATGGACATGAACTGACTACACAACCCCCTGATATGAACAACATTTTTATTGTTGTGACAAGTACCGATGTTTACATAGTCGGTTTAAACGTCATAATGCTACAGGTCCCTTTTTGGGTCCGTGCCATAGCCTGTGGCAAAAACTGTCTGGGATTGTACTGAACAGATGTTTCCATGTTTCTGGTGACTGGGGTGACAAAGCCGATTTTCACCAACACAAGCATCTCAGTGCTGTCCATATCTGTAATGGCTCAAGAATTCAGAATGACTTCCCAGAGAATTTGCATCTGACTTCAGCTCAGGTGCCCAATATGTAACACATTTGAATAATACACCTATTCGTTTACACCGCCCACAGCTTTGTATTTGCTCACATTTTGAGTGTAATATGTATTTTTCCCTTCTAGGCGGACACTTTGAAGGAGAGGTATCAGAAAATTGGAGACACCAAACGAGCGACACCTATTGAAGTGCTTTGTGAAAGCTTCCCTGGTCAGTAGAACCAACCATTTTGCTTTTGTTTACGGTGTTATTTAACCCTTGGATTTTTCATTTTTGCTGTCTTGATGCATATGGCATACATTTCGTCATGGGTGTGAGTTTTTAATTTTTTTATTTTGGAAGTCCAACCTCAGCTCCTATAATAAACGGTGTAGCCATAATACAGACACTAATGGCGCTTTTCCATTACGTGGTACCTGCTCGACTCGCCTCGACTCTACTCGCCTTTTTTGGTTTTCCATTACGAAAAAAAGTCCCTGGTACCTGCTAACAGGTACTTTTTTTTTAGTACCACCTCAGTCGAGGTTCCAAGCGAGCTGAGCCGATACCAAAAGGTGACGTGAAAGCGACAGAGGGGGGTGTCCTGAACAAACCCGCCATTTTTAAATAGTTTAGCCAGCTGTGGTTATTTTTGCTGCCTCTAGCTTCATTTGAAACAAAATGTGTCTTCTGGCTGTGGCAACAACAACACACCTTCCACGTTCTGTGTGTCGCGTTAGGTCACGGTAGTTTACTGCGGCGCCGCTATGACGACCAGCCACGCTGAGACAGTACTAAAATCTGCAATGGAAAACGGACGCACAGTGAGGCGAGTAGAGGCGAGGCGAGTCGAGCAGGTACTATGTAATGGAAAAACGCCATAAGAGCCTTAAGGATAAAAATATCCCCATTGAATCCCATTAAAATCGAATTTTTTGATCCCATGGCCATTACACCATAGAATTACGCATTCTATTATATCAGACTTTCAATCTAGAGCCCTGGCCTCGAAGTTGTTGTTTTTACTATTTTCCACCAGATTGAGCCATTTTGTCGTGTAAGCCCTATGGGGCAAATACTAGGGGTGCAATGGATCACAAAACTCACGGTTCGGATCAGGGATCGGATACATTTTCGGATCAGCACAAAAAAGGGGGCAATTTAAATGATTTATTAAAAATGTAACAACAATAACTTCTTTCACGAGTAAGTTGCTGTTAACAATTTTATTTTACAATAACTTTAAATGAGGTTTACTAGTTTCAAGTAAACGCAACATTCACGTCTGTGTTGTTTTTCCGACAACAGCCGTTGTCTTTTATCTCTTAGCTTTAGCGGCAGACCATTGTACGTCCCGGTGTTGGAATCCTCTACAGTGAAATACAGACACACTTTTACACCATCTAGCGGTCAGCATTTTAACCATGTTTAATCCAGCTACTAGCTAATGGTAACGTTAGGCTAACATCAGCGTTACCTGCTGCTGGAGAGAGTGTACCGTTAGTGTTAACATGCGTGACATGCAGCGATGCTTCTGTTGCCTCTAACGCCTGTTTCAGAGCATCAGAGAGCAGTGCAGGCATTTAAGTGGCACTGAAATCCGTGTTGCTATTCCGGTACCGGTTGTTTGAGAGAGAGAGAGAGAGAGTGAGAGTGAGAGTTTATCAGCCTACGTTAAGTAACAGCGACCGTAAAAAGGTATTCCGCACTATTATTATGGTTAAACTTTGCAATTGATCTGCGGTTCACATGCATTCCGAACTGTGAGTGATCAACTGTGGTCCGTTACACCACTAGCAAATACATAAATTATTCTGGTTTCCAATAGAGGCATTGCTGCGGTATTATGGAGCACTACAGTGTTTGATGCAATGCATCAATATGCATTTGGTAGTGATGATCAGGACTGAAGATGATTTAAAAGATTTAACTCCGTGAAAGTGGAAAATAATATTAATATATCACTTTATGGCAGTTTTGACTTCTACGGACATCAGATCAACTTTTATTAATGGGATGCACAAGGGTTAATTTCTTCATCATTCAACCAGATTAGTAATTTCATTATATGTTCTCTTTTGCTACAGAAGAGATGGCCACCTACCTGCGCTATGTGAGGAGGCTGGACTTCTTTGAGAAGCCTGATTATGACTACTTGAGGAAGCTCTTCACTGATCTGTTCGACAGGAATGGCTATGTCTTTGACTATGAATATGACTGGGTCGGCAAATCACTTGTGAGTGGCTCTTACCGAATCCACTCGTCCTTCCCCTCTGAAATCCTTTTGATTGGACTTTCACGGCCGCAGTTGCTTTATTGCTGTCACTGTAATAATCCGTCACTAGATTCGTCACTTCTTTCTGCAAACCCTGTTACGTAAAATTGCTCACTATGGGTGCTGAATATTTTAACATTTCTCTAAATTCAACACTAGTTTTTCCTCTTTGTTCCCTTTTTAAATTGTTCATTTTGACACTGATTGTTTTGTTGTTTCCCGCAGCCCACACCGATAGGCCCTATCCCCAGTGACGCGCCCCTGCAGCCCAGCAGCAGAGACAAAACACAACAGCAGACCAAAAACCAGGTGAGGTCATCAGCAGTAAAACACAACAAACACCACACCCACCCACCAATCTACAAACCAACCAACCAACTGACCAGCCAGCCAACCAGCCAACCCTGTCATTGAAGTTCCTCTGACTGGCTACTCTTGTTGTGTCCAAGTGTAATCAACTTCCTGGAGAAAATGGCTGCCTTTCAGTTCCACTTCTCCTTCGTTCCTGTTCCTGTCTACAGTCTGACTGCTCGGCAGGGACATCATCTTTCATCAAGACTTTTACAAAATTTATACTCTACCAGTAAATGAACCAACATGCATAATCATGAGGCAGGCTCTCCTGCTCCAGCTGCGAAACAAAGCACAGTTTTCGGCTTCAATTTATCCTTCACACCTTGCCACTCTAAGCTCCAGTCATTGCATGCATGAGTTGAAAATGCATATTGCATTGTTCATACCAGTAATGACAAACTATATGCTTAGTGTGTGACAAAGTGTTGACTTTGTTTTATTCCTTTTATTGGCATGCTATCCGAGCCTTGTTTTTGTTTGTTTAGTAGAGGGGCCATAATTCAAGAGTTTAAGTAGAAAATGATTTATGAAATCCTTCTGATAGACTCAAATAATGGTACCAATCATGTTGTTTCACTTGATGAGTCTGACTCAGTGTTTCCCGTAAAGCCAGACGGGGAGGTCATTAGATTTTATGATTGACTTATTAGAGTGGACTCTAACCTCTTTTTCACTGCTCTCCATTTAACGTGATTGGCTTGGCAACAACTTGCCACCTTTTTCTCTCAAAGCACCACCTCCAGTTCCATGCACGTTGCTCGTGACTGTAAAAACCTGTAACATCCTGGTTAAAACAGTCTTCTGCATTAAAAGAAAACGTGTTATGTGTCTCTGTAGGTTATATTTGTTGGTGGGAAGAGAAAAAGTATCATTTTAAGTCTGCAAAATTTGAGCCTCTAGTTGAAGTTCAAGTAATGCTGTTACCCAAATACCCAATAACATAGATACTTGTCTGTTCGTAGTGACTATGCAGTGCTAGTTGAGGTGATCAAGGCTGTTTTCTTTTACTCCTGCATGACTTTGTTAGTGTGTTGAGCTTTGCATAAATTTTTGCTTCCCTCTACTCTTCTATTAACATAGTTTGTCTTAACAAGCCTGCTTCTGCTTGGGAGAAGTCTTCTATAATTTTTTTGTTTTTGTTTTCATTCACTCCCCCTCCCCCTTGTCCCTTCTCCGTCACACAACTCTACCCTCAACCCCCTCCCACCACATTGCCTCACCTTCACCTGACAACCCCCCCCTTCTCACCACTTCACGAACACCTGCCTCAACACTTTTTGCTCTTTGCGTCAAGTCGCCTGAGCCCAAAGGAAGTGAGTCTCAGCCCACTCCAGTGACCAATAAGGAGACTCTGGGGTCACACCTCACAGCTGAGCGGCTGGGGGGCTCTGTTCAGGTACTGCTGCTGCTGCTGCTGCTCTGGTGGCTAATGCATGAAGCCATAGTTCTGAATGTGTCTGATTCCCCTCTCCCACTGACTCCATACTGTCTGCCTGTCAGAGGCTCTGTCTTCTCTTTTCGCTTCTCTCTCTCTCTCTCTCTCTCTCTCTCTCTCTCTCTCTCTCTCTCTCTCTGCATCAGACTGTTTGAATTCCTGTGTGTTAGTGCTTTGCCTGCTCTATTTGCTCTCACTGCTTTATTCGCCCCATCTGCTGTATAGAAAGCCCACAGGAAGGGTCATCCAACAAGATGACATCAAACAGCAACTGTCATGCAAACCTCACGACTAAAAGGTTCTTAAATCATTAGAAAAACACAAACTGATAGGCCAATAGCAGCGCAATAGATTTTAGTTTTTTCAGTTAGTATTTAAAAAAATGGATTGCATTCCAATTGTATATCAGTAGAAATCAGAGGCATCCGTAGTAAATGTGGCACAAATATGCCACCTAGTGTTAGCTAATAGAATTGCAACTTTTAAAGGATATGCTCACATTTCTCAAGTCTTAACAGTATTCACATGCCATTATGCACATTTGACCATTGACACAGGGTTTGTTTTGCTTGTTATAATTCCTCCTGTTCTAATGCGCTTCCAATGGAAGAGATGCGAGACAAGATTTACAGTCTTCGCTCTGGAAAAATGTATTCCAAAGTTTATCTAAAGCTGATGTGACACTTTAGCAGTTTGTTAGATCAAGTTGGTCTTTTCAGTATTGAATCCCCTCTTTGTTACCACAGACAGTGTTTCTGTGCTGAGCTGCAGTGGAGGGATAGCAACACAGAGGGAATGTTGTACTAAAAATAGTCTAACTGAAAGATATGCACTTGATGTGTCTAACTCAAGCTACTGGAACTTCATTTTAGCTTTAATTGAACCTTGGAACGTATATATTTACACAGATCGAGGACTCTGGATTTTATCCACCATCTTATAAACATTAGAAAAGGACCCCTTTAATGGGCAGTATGAAAAGGAAGACTGATTACAGCAAGCAAAACCTGTTTAAATGTCCATGTGGGCACCTGACTTTCGTGTTAAGACAAACACAAAAATGTGAACCTATACTCTAAACTTCTGTGAAGTTGCTTTACGCCAGGTTCACACTGCGATCTGTCAGTTCTCAGGCAAGAACTAGCTATTTCAATTTCTCCGCGCCGGGCAACACTTTCACTTCAACACTGTTCTGAACACACGTAGAGCTAATTTGTGTGTGTGTGCGTGCGTGCGTGCTCGTGTGTGCGTGCGTGCGTGCTCGTGTGTGTGCTCGTGTGTGTGTGCGTGCGTGCTCGTGTGTGTGCTCGTGTGTGTCTGCTTATCGATGTAACTCTCTGTTTAGACACAATTGACAAATATGTGGTTTAAGTAAAAAAAAAACACAATCCCGAACAGCAGTGATACCAGGCTATTTCTAAAAAATGTAGCCTAGTGGATGAGCAGACTTTAAAATGTCATGTCAAACCGGGGGAACTAAAACGTCTGGAGAACAGCAGGGACAGTGGCAGCAAAATCAAAAGGATTCATTTTCTCTCATTTATCAGAATCAGATCATTTATATGTATACTGTCTTTTATGTAGCGTATATATTAAATAATTTATCAGTGTGATTTCATGCCAGATACGCTCGCGGTACGTGGAAAAATAGACCAGACGCCAAAACTATCGCTGCAGAACGCAAGCCGCCTGTGGAGCTCGCGGCACGTCGCGTCCTATGTGAACGTCCCAATTGGTTAACATGGGTGCGAAAGGAAGCGGGCAGCAGTTTGCGGCCGTTTGCTGTGCTTTTGTGTGAACCCGGCGTTAGTCGGGGCATTCCAGGTTACGTGCTGAACTGCTCTCCTTATCTGAGAGAGGGCAGATCATTTGGGATATTCAAGAGTACATATTTTTATGTGAATGTTCATTTCCACCCTGCAGTCGGCGGCTCGAAGTGTATGTGTGTGTGAGCAGTCTGGTGTCCTTTTGTACTCGTGCAGGTGATGAGCTCAACGAATGGCGAGCTAAACACCGATGATCCCACAGCCGGACACTCCAACGCTCCCATCACCGCTCCCACCGAGGTTGAAGTGGCCGACGAAACCAAGTACGAACCCGCTGTCCACATGCTTAGAAGACAGTCCTGCTAGCCGTTGTTGGGTCTGGGTTTAATAGCATTTAAATGAGTTCAAATCCAGTGTGAAATTGGAAACAAATCTGAACCCTTTTTGCATTCCTTACTGAATCTCTTTAAGTTCAGCTATTGTTATTTGCGAGTACAATTTGGATGATTTCAACCAGTGAAAGTGAAACGTGTGACCAGTACATTGACATACATTCAAGAAACCAGGTTACGCAGGTAATCTTAGAATACCTTTGCAATGCATTGGTTACTGTAAATATGCGTATACATGCAGCAGATGAGTAAACTATTCTCCCTGACCTTATCTTGGAAGTATTACTTGCTGATTTTATCTCTAATAGTGATAGAAAACAGTGCTACGTTGCTTCCTGATCTAAATAAAAACAGCGCTTCAGCATTGGAAACCAACCTATTTAGACTGCGAGAGGCTACTTTGTGTTGGTTTTCGTCTTAGTCTAGCTTTGGATGGAATTATTTAAAATATGAGAATGCATCTCTATTGTCTCTCTCTAGTCTTTGTCAGGCACATGCATTACTTGTAAAAAGCATATTAGAAAACTACACGGGCCCCAGGAGAAATCTGTTTTCTGTAATCCGCTACCTCAACTACGGAAACTTTCTTGTTTATATGACATTTAAGTAATTTGGAGAAAGCCGTCAATGTGCATGTAAGTGCATGTAAACACACTGAACGTTTTCTACATCGCTCTTTGCTAAAAAAAAAAAAGAAGTGAAGTTAAGTGAATCTGGAAACCGGATCCAAAATTGAACCAGCGTTGAAACCCAACACTAACGAGCAGTGTGTTGAGTGCTGTTGATGTACCAATATCTAATTTCTGTAGATATGTCTCGAAATTATTTTTTCCTTTGTTTTCCTGCAGGTGCTGTTGTTTCTTCAAAAGGAGAAAGAGGAAAGCCCTCCAGAGGCACAAGTGAAAGAAGAGAACGGAGAGAACTTGAAACATTGTGGTCACTGTCAAGTTTTAAATGGAAGCAACTACACGGACTCCCTGTCCCTTATCTCTTTCCAGCTTCCCCCTCACCTCTTTATCCCTCTCACCTTATTCCCACTGTCACTGTACCCCTCTCCCCCCACCTCCTTGCGCTCGCTTTCACGTTCTCAGTGCTCCCCGGCTACTGGCGAGTTAAAGGAATGTTGCAGTCCCACTGACTCCACAACAGACTCTTGATTCCTTTATCAACGAAAAACAAACGTACCTGCATTACAACGGGGGAGGGGCTTGAGAAAAAGTATATTAAAAAAAAAAGCTGTAACAATGACACAACATGTAACACTCGAATACCGTGGTGTGAATATGAAAAAAGAAACTGTTTGAAACAGTTCTGTATTCTAGATTCCATAAGAACGCGTGTTGTTCCAACAGTCAGCTGTTGATCAGGGGGAACCAGTTGAGTGGTTCAAGTGAAAGAAATCTGCTCCTTTTAGGAAAATGTTTTTTGTTTGTTTTTCTTTTCTTCCTTTGGTGTGTTTTGGGATCAAGGTAAAGAGGAAACGGTGAACTATGCTAACGTTAAATCTGAGCGACGCAGCATTTCATCTACAAAACAGAATTTGGAGGATTTTAATGTTTGTTTTTTTGTAATTGAATCCTCAGTTTTCAAAATCAAATCCCTGCATTGAAAACTTATTTTTATGTTGTAGTGTTTCTGGAGTTCAATTCTTTTCCTCACTCTGGCTTTCTTTTTCTCTGTCAACGTGGACTTTGTAGCACAGTCACTGGGCTCAGGTACTGTGGAAGATTGAGAGAAACAGATATTAAGCTCTCTTATTATTATTGCACTTTTGGGAAAAAAAACAATTACAGTGGAAAACTTTAGGTTTGAAATTAACAATTAAGAAAACAACTTAATAAAGACTGATCTAGGAAGAGTCCTTCACAACGCTTATATCTGAGTTAAGGCTGAAAAATGTTGTCGATTTACATGGAAGAAAAAAAAAAAGATATGTCTTTCGATTTTTATTTCTTACATCAAAATAATTTACCAGGAAATCATAGTTTGTGCCTTTCTAAGTAAAATGTTTAAAGCTCAAATGAGTGTCCCGCAATGGCATTTTGTGTGTGTGTGTGTGTGTGTGTGTGTGTGTGTGTGTGTGTCAGTCACTTGCTCTCACAAACAGCATACATCCCTTCATCCTCTGCTGTCACAATCGACACATCTGTACAATGGTGTTTGGTTTGGAGGGCGATCAGGACTGGTGTTTGTGCATGTGTGTAAGAGGTCTAATAGACAACCCAAATCTGTGTGAACCATTGTTTCATTTTGTCAGGAGGTAACAGACAGACATGCAGCGCAATGAGGTTTACTTGTTCATGAGGTACTTCATGTCTGAAGTTAATGGGCTGCTGTTTCTGAGCCTGAAAACAAAGGAACCTTCTTAAAAGTCAAGGGGGGGGGGAGAAACAATTGCCCTTTTTTTGAGTTCATTGCTGCTGCCTGCTCATAACTGTAGTGTCGCGTAGGACTGAAACTAATGATTATTTTCATTATCGATTAATCTGCTGCCTATTTTCTCGATTAATCGAATAATCATTTGGACTATAAACCGTCAGAAAACCCACATTATTTTATCCTAGGCCCCACATCATCAAATATCCTGTTTATTGTCTGACTCGCAGTCTAAAACACTAAATTATTCAATTTACAAAGGAATACTCCAGCGATTTTAATATTGTGCTTGCATAAAGTTGGGGGACTCACGAGGCAGATTTTTATTTTTTTTTTAAAGGTGGAAAATCGAAGCAGCAGGAGCCAAGATAACTTGACTAGCATGGGTCAAATTCCAAAGACACTGGATCCTACATTTCCCACAATGCAACTGAATGTTTTTATTTTTTATTAAATATTTCCTTCATTCTAAACACCGCCCACCCCCCTTCCCTCCCTCCGTAAAACCCCACATGCCCTGTTTGTAACGCAGGCTTTCTGTCAAGCCCAGAAAGAGAGACTATGGCATCATCAGGGTTATGTTTCTCAGACTTTAGAGCGCTCCCCACAGAGCTGAATAGCTGATCTTCATGTATAAAATCAGTGGAGGTGCCCCTTTAAAAACACTTGAACCTCATTGTTATGATTCATACAAGTTTAACTTTTGATTTTAAGATTGCACAACAATGACTGACCAGTAATGTCACCACTGTGTGATGAGAATCATGACCATGACCCCGACACGTGTGTCTTACAGAAGGGCAATATTGCAAATGTGTAAATCCGTACTGATGGATTGAAAACAAATGGGCTACTTGACATCCGAGGCCAGTTGAGGTGCTAAAATTCCGAATTAATGTCACGTCAGGAACAAACTGTATTTGATAAGGGTATTGTAACTCACGAGTTTTTAAAGCCACTCATAATCACGGCTTGGTTATTCATCTAATATAGACTACACCGGAGCCGTGTACATTGCGGAGCTGCATAATAACTTTAAAGACAAAACCGATCTCCAGATGCTCCGAGGATGACATGTTGCACCAGCGCGCTTTTTTTTTTACGCGTGAAGTTGTTGGTGTGAGTTAAGTGCTGCTGATAGCTAAAAAAAAAAAAAGAAGCTTTTGTTGGAGCATTAATTTATTCCGCTGAAAGCTAAACCGGTTCAGCTGACCAGCTTGGGGACACAGCTTGGCATAATCCATTACACTAAGTTTATTATGTGCTTTATAATTAAGGATATTTTTTGAGATCCTCAGACCAAGGTTGAACTGTGTTTTTGCTCGTCTGTTAGTGTAACAAATTGCATTATGTATTTGTAAATATGACCTCGACAGAGCTCTACTTGTGAATAAAGGAAGTTTTATCACAGGACTCAAATCAATCATGGAGAAGTTTGTACGTGCTGAACGCTCTTTAGCAGTCTGCAGGCGGTTATGTTACGCAGCAGGACATTTTCTAAACGACCTGTGCGCCTCTATGTGGTTCACCTATCTGCTGGTCTACCTCCACTCCGTGCTAGGCTTCCAGAGCACCTATGCAGGTGTGCTGCTGCTGATTGGTCAGATAGCGGACGGGGTCTGCACGCCTCTGGTTGGATATGGATCTGACAGAATAGCGTGCATTTACGGCAAGAGAAAATCCTGGCACCTATTGGGTAAGTATGAGAAACGAATTTGACTTAAGTACAAGTAGACTATTTCCAGCTAAATGCACTTAAAGTAGGCCTATAAACAGTGATGAAAGAAGTATTCCGATCTTTTACTAAAGCAAAATAGGCCTACTCTGCTACAAGTTAAAGTCCTGCATTCAAAACTTTACTCAAGTAAAACTACAAAAGTAGGCTATTAGCATTAAAATGCGCTTAAAGTACCAAAAGTAAGTACTCATGCAGAAATGGCCTAAAGCCTATATCATAATTTATTAGTTGATTTATATTTTGTAACAAACTAAATCTTCAAAGTAATTAAAGCTATCAACTAGGCCTAAATGTAGTAGAGTAAAACGTGGAATATATGCCTTTTAAATAGTGAGGTGGAAGAAGTACAAAGTTGCATACAATGAAAACTTAAGTAAAGTACAAGTACAGCCAAATTGTACTAAGGTACCATACTTGAGTAAATGTAGTAGTTACATTCCACCGCTGCTAATTCAGAATGGCCCCTTGAGTATTATTGGATTATTATCATTGTTGCTGCAACATGAATGTGTAAGCAGCATTTAATGTAGGCTTGTAGCTGGTTGAAATGGAGCTAATTTTTACACAGCCTACTTTTAGTTTAACCTTTAACAATTCAAATATTATTAGTTGATAATATAAGTACCTGTCTAAAATGTATTACAGTTAATTGTCCTTAAATGTAGTGGAGTATAGCATAAAATGGAAATACTTAAGAAAAGTAGCCTAGCCTATAAAACAAAATTGTAGCCTATTTAAGTAAAAGTGCTTAGTTACTTTCGACCAGCGGTGGAAGAAGTATTCAGAGCCTATACTTAAGTAAAAGTACTAATTCCACACTGTAAAAATACTGGTTCAGTTTAGTTCGGCTTGTTCCTGTTTTGAATGACATTTCTGTCAATTTAGGGGTGGTTGGGTAGGGGGGTGAATGGGGTTGGGAGGTGGGGGGGGGGAAATTGTGTTATATGTGTATATCTGTGTGTGTGTGTGGGGGGGGTTGTATGAAGCACTTTGTGCTATATTTTTATGTATGACAAATGCTATATAAATAAAGTCTGATTGATTGACAAAAGTCCTGCATTGAAAATGTTACTTAAAGGTGCTGTAGGTAGGATTGGGAAGATCCAGGATTTAGCCAAAAGAAATTGAACATCAACAACTTCTCAGTCCCTCCTGCTTTCTGATAAAGCCCAAAACGTTCTCCTAAGCCCCTCCCCCAACAAGGGAGAATTAATGCATGTGCATGAGCAGTGATTGACACACAGTTAGACACGATTGATCGTTTCCAGTTTCTAAAATGTCAGGATTTTTAAACTTAGTGTTTAATCGTCTAATCATCTCAGCAGCACTTGTTTTTTATAAACTGTTTAATGTGCAAATATCTTAATTTGTAAAGTCACTAGTAACTAAAGCTGTCAGATTAATGTAGTGGAGTTAAAAGTACAACATTTCTCTCTGAAATATAGTGGAGTAGAAGTAGAAAGTGGCATGAAAAGAAAAAACTCAAAGTACAATTACCTCAAATTTGTACTTAAGTACAGTACTTGAGTAAATGTACTTCTTTACATTCCACCACTGCTTTCGACCACTGATGTTATATGTCCCACAGCCAAAGAAATGTTTTAGTGACACCATAATAATAAAAATAATAATAATTATTATAATAGGCCTGTTTATTTTGTTCCCTCTTTACTTTCTAGGAACTATTTGTGTTGTTGTATCTTTCCTCTTCATTTTCAACCCCTGCCTGGCCTGTAACGACAACACTCCTCAGTGGGCTCGGATTCTTTACTTCTCCCCCTTTATCATCGTCTTCCAGCTCGGCTGGGCAGCCACTCAGATCTCACACCTGTCCCTGATCCCAGAGCTCGTGTCCAGCGAGAGCGCCAAGGTGGAGCTCACTGCGTACAGGTCAGATGACGTCATCACGGTCTCATCTTAGTTACTCGCGTTTTAAAATGTACAAAACTGTCATTTTGTATTTTAAAGGAAAGGTAAGCTCTTTCATGTTGACATGGAAACACATTTGCTCTGATTGAAATTTAGCTTGAAAGGAAAAGTTTAAGTTTAAGATTTTTCGAAATGCATTTGACTTCACTTGTCAGGCAACCAGCGTGGACTGACATCCCTTTAGCTAACATCTCGCTCAGCTAGCAGATTAGATTTATGAAGTGTGCACATATCATACACACATGGGGTTTGTTTGTTCAACTTTGTAAAAGCATTAGTGATTAGTCTTTGATTATAAATGGAAATTCTAAATGACAGGAAGGGACAATATAAGTGTTGGGCGTACAGATGTCTTACCATCCCAATTGAAATAGCGAATTGTATTTGTTACACTTCGGATTTTGTCTGAATTAAACAAACAAGGGTTTAGAGGTGCTGGAAGGTGGATTATGTTGCCTTTGGACAGAGCCAGGTGAGCTGTTTCCACTCCAGTCTTCAAGCTGAACTAGCTAAGCTAACTGGCTGAAGTAACAAGTGGTATCTTTTAATGATGTAGTCTATCTCTCGGCCAGAAAGCAAATATAGATAGACCCCATGAGTTAGACTCATAGAGATAAAATGGATTTTTCATTTCTATGGTAAGACTATTTCCAAAATGTCTACTATTCCTTTAACGTTGTTTGCCTTGCAATGATCACCGGATTATGATAACTTTATAGGGAAAATACAGATGAATTTAATACTGATTTTCCACTGACTTTAACAGTAAAATTAGTATCTACAGACACAAAGAGACATTACAAATTTAGCTTTTTGCTGTCGGTTCATAAATTAGGGACTGACCCTATGGGTCATAGTATGGATGTATTATGATTTGTTTAACACAATGGTCACCATTTCTTAGTTTTTCCTTTACAAGGAATCTCTGATGCTGAATTTCACAGTTGTTGAGCAGTCACATAATTCCATTCATAATTCCCTCTCAATCATAGAGGAAGCCAACCTGGTGTGACTGGACTGGTGCACTGGTTTTCCAAAAACAGGCCGCATGAAGACAGAATCAGACACTCAGGCAAAAACGCCAGTCTGCCCATTCATTTAAATGGGTTAGGGTTACATTACAGTTTTTAGACTGATATACTTTTATGGAAATATGAAAACATGAACAATGGTGTCAGTTCTTCCATTGTTCCATGTCTCCTATTGCCTCTGTGCAACCCTCTTCTCATTCCTATCCTTAAAAAAGTTGTCATAACTAAAAGAGTAGAGCTGAGGAATGTCTTTTCTACGATACAATATTTCTACAACATTGGATTCATTTCACAGGCCATTATTATGCCAGTGGAAGTGAAACAATAAGGCAGAAATTCCCAGTGAAAAGAGAAGTAACTGTCATTTTATCATGTTGTCCAGAGCAGCTCAAATCTCAAATATAGAAGCAAGAACAAAATGCCTATGTTTCTTTTTGTTATCATTCCTTTAAAGCTGTAACAACCAAGTTACCGTTTGATTGTGTCAATTATATTCTTCCTTGTGTAGGTATGCCTTTACTGTGGTGGCCAATATTACAGTATACACTGTGGCCTGGCTGCTCTTTCACTTCCAGTCTCAGCTAAATGTGGACCCTGACAACACAGATAACTTGGGCCAGGTGGACATCCCTCTGTTCAGGGTAAAAGAGACGCCAGAGAGATAATACAGTTGTGTAAAATCACTATTTTCTATCTTATCTCTCTTTCTCTGTCCGTAGACGCTGGCCCTCATTATGCTGGGTATTGGAGCTTTATTCTCCCTGATATTCCATATCGGCACCAAAGAGAAGGTGTCAGCCTCGAGGTGCGAGGATCAGCTGCTCATACCTTCCCCTTCCCAGGAAGTTTTGCCTCGTCCTATATTTCAGTGGAAGCATTGGCTGAAGGAGCCCTCCTTCTACCAGGTGAATATGTGCTGGGTAACTTTCTGCTGATTCAGAACATTTCTCAACCCTTTTCTCACAGGGAATGGCAACCACTCTGAATATAGTTTGTTGTTGGAGTTAAATTATAGGTACTTACAACATCGCAGCTTACCATTTTGCAATCCAACCTGTCGTGTGTCAAACACAACAGGGCTATTATCACAGGTTATAATAATATAAAATAATATTTAATAACTTCAGCATTGAATGATTGGTCAAATTCTTAGTCTTGTTAACTTAAAAAAAAAAATCAGATTTCCTTATTTAAATCACAGTTTCGGTCATTGTAGACTGTATTTAAATCAACTTTGTGTTAAGTAAAACAGTGATGCGTTTGAGAAGTATTTTGGTATGAAATGACTGAATTTGTTTGCAAAAACACTGGATTGGTCCTTTGAATCTTGTTTCCTTTGATTGATTTTGTACCAGGTGGCTTTCTTGTACATGTGCACCAGATTAATAGTCAACTTATCTCAGACCTACATCTCAGTTTACCTCACCGACTCACTGATGTTACCAAAGGTAAGGCTACACAGTTTGTAATGAGTTTACATGAGTTTGTAACTCATTATGTAGCCTCGGTTTGTCAAACATCTGTGTTGCAATTTAAATACTTTTCTCCCTCCTCTCTCCTGAGAACTTCATTGCCATCATACCTCTGGTGATGTATGTCAGTGGTTTTGTTTGCTCTCTGGCCATGAAACCAGTCAGCAAGCTCATAGGAATCAGTGTGAGTCTCTCCCTAACAAGATGCATACATTTCATATATGTTGCATGATTAATAAATTAGTGATTAGAAAGAAAAGTTATATTGAAATGAAATGTATTTATTCGTTGTCAGATTACCTATTTGGTCGGCCTGTTGTTGGTGCTGGGCTTCGCCACCTGGGTGTTAGTGGACAAGAGCATGGGAGCTGAGAGGATCTATGTAGCAGCCATGCTGCTGGGAGCCGGTTCGGCTACAATCCTAGTCATGTCTCTGTCCATGACGGCCAAACTCATCGGGGAGCAGACGGTAGGTGGAGAGGAACTAACCTACAACAGTTTATAGCTTGTAGGAGAGATGTTGCATAAAGGAATTAAAGAGGATAAGGCTGGCCATATGCTATATTTTCCTTGTTATCAACAAATCTCATTAAAAAGCTAATTAGAATAATGAATTGGTCATATCCTATTCACACTGTTGCACTGAGTAACATGTTCCTTCATTACGATGAACACAGGCACTGCAGTTTATTAGGAGTCAATCCCACATACACACTAGAGCACCAAATGTGTATTTTATCCGCAGCTGAAAATAGTCCACAACATGCAAAATTGACTTCTGCTTGAGAAACGGGCCTTTAAACTATATATTTGTGACCCTGTTGTTAAAGATTTACATTTTCAGTAGGAACGAATGGGCTTGTGACTGCCACGGACAAGGATGGGAAGACAAAAAAGTACTGATCGACAGACTTGGTTGGTGTTGGTCTTTTAATGGGATTTGTTGAAAATAATATTGAATAATTTTAATAAAATATAGAATAATGCTAGCCCTATCTTTTAAATTAGGAGAATTTGGGCAACAGTTGAGTCCCATGGCTGGGTTGACAGTTACAACACAGTAGTTTACTAGTGTGCCAAAAATCGTCTTTGAAAAAGCTTAAATACATCAGGGAATAAATACAAAAAATCGCATGATACTTAAAAGTAAGTATGTTAGTTGCACTTTGTGGTTAATGTTCAAGACAAAGCTGTCATTAAATGGGAGGGTTATCACAGCACATTACATTTACTGCTGTCACATCTCACACTGTCTGAAAAAAAAAAAAGAATGAAAATGCCAGATAAATGCTCACAGTCTATTGTGTATCTTATTCACAAAGAAGAATGCTGTGAAGAACTGTGTGGGTTTTTTAGATGGATTTTATTCCTTTGTGCTTTGCTGCAGCGACTATATCTTTGATCTCTGTCTTTTTTGGCAGCAAAGTGGAGCCTTTGTTTATGGATTGATGAGCCTCACCGACAAGTTTGCTAATGGTGTGGGGATCGTCCTCATCCAGAGCATACGACCATGCAGGTGAGTCTCTCAATGTGACTGACACCCTGCTGTCTGAAGCAGTCCTTTCACTGACACTCTGTTTAAAATAAAAGTTTGGAGAAAGCTGTCAGAAAAAGCGTAGGCATTCCCCACAGACAGATAAACCACAAAACTTTTCTCCCTGGCAGGATGAGGTGAATGCTGGGTAACATGTTCCCTACATTACGATGAACATGGGCACTGTAGTTTATTTTCAATTCCACGTACACCGCCCAGCTGCTTGAAACACTCACTAGAGCACCAAATTTGTAATAATCCACTGTTGAAAATAGTCCCGAACAAAATGCACTATTTACTCCTGCTTGCTAAAACATAGTGCCCAGCTGTTATAGGTAATTACTTAGACTTAAATTATTTAACAATATATGTGTGACTTGTTTAATATTTACATCTTCAATAGGAACTAATGGACTTCAATGGAAGTGTGGTATTAGGAGTTATGATTGGCTTGTGTATTTTAATGCAATTTGCTGCCAGTAAGATATAAAATAACACCAGCCTTATCCTTCAACTTATGACTATGTGTATGTTTTATTTTCCGAAATGAATTCACTAAATGGAGGATTTTTTTCTTACACACATTGCACACAGTTGACCTTTCACTTCTCAACAACCATAACGTTGCTGCTTTTTTCCACAGTTTAACAAAAGCTACTCGTATTTTCTTTTCTTCTCTCTAACAGCACAGGTGTCTGCTGCCCAGACTGTGTTTGGTTTTATCGTGACGTCATGGCGATGGTAACCGGGGGCATGGGTGTGGCTGCAGCATTTTGCCTGTTCACTCTTCTAATCTGTCCAATCAGGATAGGAAGATGTTAGGGGTTCAAAGTCTGCACTACACATGCCATGCTGCCACCTAGTGTATGAATCTGTAACTACTCTGCTTTATATAGGGCAGGGGTCTTCAACGATTTTTAGACCAAGGACCCCTTCGCTGAAAGACAGACGGAGCACGGACCTCCTAATACATATATTGTATAAAATAGAGTTGAATATTAAACTGGGCCAAATGTCCAATACACTATCTGGAGTAGAAAACATATTGGATTTGGAGCTGGAGATTGTGCCCTGTATCCCTTATTTTCCTCCTGTGGATTACATAATGTCTCCATTTTCTATTTGTTGTAAAAGTGAAAACTAATAAATGTATTGCAAATGCGATCCAATCTCTGCCTCAGCTTTCTACTGTGAATAAAGCTGAATGTTTTCATTGACCTGGCAGCAATTGTGGCGCTGATCCAAGGATTGAACTAGGTGAACCTAAATCATATCGGTCAACTTTTCTCTATGTAAGATTAATTAAAACATCTGCACCAGTTTGATTTGAGTGACCACAGACCCCAATATGGTGATGTTGACTCAATTCTGATGACTCAAAATTGAGTGTTAACAGGTTTCTCATTGAATCTGACTTTACAGCTGTCTAAAGATTACATTTATGAAGGGAAACCCACATAAAAACACTTTCCTTCTGATACCACAATGTAAGAACTTCATTGCAAGTAAAAGTCCTGCATTGAAAATGTTACTTAAGTAAAAGTATAAGTCATCAGGAAAATGTAATCAATGCAAAGAAATGGCCTCTGTGACTGTTGTACTATTGTTTTTGATATCATTGGATTATTGTTACTCATGCATTAATGTAAAAGCAGGATTTTATTGATTTTATTTACTGTAGTTGGTTGAGGTGGAGCTAATTTACAACTATTTTGTGCAGGACTGAAACTAATGATTATTTGCATTATGGATTAATCTGCTGCTTATTTTCTCCATTAATAAATTAATTTGTTTGGTTTGTAAAAATGAAATGCTCATCACAATTACCCAAAGTAACACCTTCACAATGCTTGTGCAAAACAGCGTACTTGCCAGTTCATTTTCTGTCAATCAACTAATAGTTTCAGCTGTAGCCTAATTGTATAAACTTTTGGGTAGGCCTACTTTAATTTATAATAAAACATATTTTATAAGCTCTACATATGTTTTGTATGCAAAAATATCGATCAGTAAAGTAACAAGTAACTAAAGTTGTGAAATAAATGTAGCGGAGTTGAAAGTAGCCTACGGTAGGCTACCTCAGATTTGTAGGTTACAGTAGGCTACTTGAGTAAATGTAGGATACTACATTCCACCAATGTTTTTAGCTAGAAATGACTAAACTACTTTTCAAGAACTACATTGTTTGGCGGAAGACTATGATGACGATGATGATGTTATTATACGCATTATTAATAATTTCATTACTATAATTTTAGAATGGATTGAATTAAAAAGGGTCTTTCTGCCGTCTCTGTCCGGAATGGTCACTGTTAGCCGCAGAAAGCCCGACCTCTGGCGGTTGAAATTCGGTAGAGTAGCGGTGTTGTGCGGTGGGCCTCATCACAGCGGACAGGCGGGACAAAGCACTTGTGCAGAGGCTGTTTGTCGAAGCTAAACCGTTGTCTCTGTCTTCGCCTGGGACAGCAGCTTAAGCGGAGTCGCTACGTTTAAAGATAGCCTCGAATAAAGAGCTTCACTTTAATATTAATTCATCTCGGAGACAGGTTAGTTTTCTGACGGAAACATTATTCAGCTCCTAACTTTCAGAAGGGGAGTTTTGACAGGAAACAGGGATTGGCTGGAAGTTCCTATTCCCCTTTGGCGTTCCACAGGTAAGGCAACATGAAGTTTAAAGGTGATTTTGATTGCAGTATGTAGAGTTATTCTATCAGACTAAACTTGCATTAATGTGTTTTTATCAAGTTGTTCAGTAAGCAATACCACAGTGTAAACACAGTGTTGGCATCAAAATATAGGCTACTCAATTACTCAAAGTGCCAAAAGTAATCATTTGCAGAATGTCCCATTCCAGAATAACGTAGGCCTATTATAATTGGTGATGCATTGAGCATCACTAATATTGCAGCTGGTAAAGGTGAACCTCATTTTAACTACTTTTCAGCAACTTAATTTATAATAATGCATCATCATTTATTAGTTGAATTATGTTTTCTATTTCTAATATCTGAAGAATTGCCAGATAAAGTTAGTCCAGTAATAAGTACAATATAGGCTTCCAAAATATTGAGGAGAATAAGTATAAGTAGCATAAAATGGAAATATTCATTCAAAGTACAAGTACCTCAAATTGTACTACATTCCCCCAATGACATTAGCCACAACCAAAAACAAATCACAGCAGGTTCACAACCTGCAATCTGTAAATTTGTTATGTTTTCTGATTATGTTAAATGTCTATCTTTGTATATCTTTAATTTATTGTAAACACTAGGGCTGTCCTTGACTAAAGAAAGTCTTTCATTAAGTTGACTTACACTCATATGAATGAGTGAATCAACAGATCTGTAAAACGGAGTTGTTTTTACCACAGATGTGCTGATTAGTGTTCTCAATATACTATTAGTCATTCAGCATTAAAAGGATAAAGCACAAATCGGCAAAATAAATCTTAATTGACTAAAACCAAAACGACCGTCTTGACTCAAAGATGTATTATTAATGTAGTTTAAGAGTTTCTTTGTTTGTTATGTAAACAAGTAAATTACTTAATAATTGCGCTCAGATACCAGTTTATACAGTAGGTACACCCAGCTAAAACTGCAGTACAATACAGCAGCCCTGCAGTAAATCCTACCTTCATAAAGGGTAGAATAGAATACAACTTACAACCATCCAACATACAACCCTGTGACAAGTACCATTGAGTATATAACACAGTTAAATAATATGCATACAATATTGAATAAAAAAAACATAACATTAAATACTGAGGAGCAAATGTTTTGTTCAGGGTTATGTTGATTCAACATTTACTCTACCTTCATTGGTGTAATTGGTGTACCTAAAACATCTGCACAACATGTTTTTTCCAAAAGTTTTACTGAGTATTTTGTATGGCCCACAAGAATTTTCAGTGGGGTGTTTTTGAGCAGGAAGCCTTGGCTGACTCCTGTGAGTTTCCCAGTGGGTCCCAGCCTACATTGGGCAGGGGCCTAATTGTTTTTGACAGATGTGAGACATGTGACTGTATGACTAGAATTCCATTATCAGCAGCAGATGATAAAGTCTCTGTGTTGTAGAGGAGCTCAGGCTGCTGCTGGTGGGTGTCTGACCTGACCTGTGACTTTGGTCCAAACGCTGTGCCTTCTGCCCAGCATGAAAATGAGATTTGTGTGCCAGTTTTAGACAAACACCACTGTATTACTACTGCTACTACGATCACTACTGCTACTACTACTGCTGCTACTACTGGTTTATTCTTTATTAAGGATCCTCATTAGTCATCACCTGGTACTCCTACTATAGTTGCCACGCTGCTGCTGCTGCTACAGCAAATGCTTTGTTATCAGGAAATAGGCTGTTAAATAACTTAAAGGAGGAAGTGTGGTGCTATTTTGAGCCTTGTTAGTAGTATAGAAATAGCGAGTTCTTTTTACTTTACCCGTGCCCCGACGACTAGCGTTATAAGGTAATTAGCGGTTTGCAATAAAACTGGTCACATTCGATGAGCATGAAAACATATCCCAGAGAACGGTCGAACTCGGACACACGTGTTCTTAACCCCTAGGTTCATTTTGTGCCGGATTTGTCCTTTAAAGGCTTTCCCTTAATGTAAAGCAGATGTCCTAAATAAGATATTGTGGTTTTGTGGGGCTTAACAATCAGGGTGCAAGACACAATCACATCTTTCTTGTCCAGGTACTGAGTCTGTGGCTGCAATATCGATTAATCTGCCAATATTTGTTTTAATAATTGATTCATTTTTTGATCAACAAAATGTAGTGGAAAAGGCCCAATAGCCAAAGTTAATGTCACCATATGTTTTGTTTTGTCAGACTAAAGGTCCACACCCATAGATATTTACAATAACATTAAAAAAAAAGAACAAGCAGCAAATTCTTACATTTGAGAAGCTAAAACCACCAAATGTTTGGAATTTTTGCTTGCCGGAATGATTTAAACCATGAATCATTGCAGCTCTAGCCAAGTCCAAAAACCTGTACTTGTGATTTCTGCCTCCCAAAGATTCACACTACTTTCAAACGCTCCCTTTAGAAAATTCCTACTTTATTACATTGAGGAAAGTACAACAATTTCAGCTCAAAGAGTTTAAGATTCAGATTTCAAGATTTTAAAGCCCTTGATTTCTCTCTGTACCTGACACAAGGACAGTTTGGGCTTAAAAAGCTGTACTTTTCCTACTGTTATAACATAGAAAAAGGAATTCATGTTATGAGGCCTTGGGAAGTATAATTTACAATTGTTTGGTCCTCAGTGCAATTTCATTGCTCGGAAAGGGCATGAGCCTCAGATTATTTCCTGCCAGTTATCAATATGATCAAATGAGACCGAGACGCCACAATTCAGAGTCATTTCCTGTATCTGTGTCATGTTAGTTTCACCACTGCCAAGTCTCTTTAGGAGACTAGCGGCAGGACCTGGGTGTATAGATTCCAATGGGAGAAGTGAAGATGAACACAGATTATGATTCTTTCCCCTATAGTCACCAAAGTAAACATTGAACCCATTTTTTCACAAAATGGCATTTTTTAGATGGACAAATCAGGGGAAAATGAACTTTGTTCTAGACCTTTCTGTCTCAGGAACAAACTCTCGCAAGATCTGGAAACAGATAAGCTAACGTCAACTAACGTTTGCGAACACCCTAACGAAATTGATTTTCGTTGTAATAAAAATATTGCTTTTAGCTGTGTAAATATGCAATGTTAGCAAAAGCAAATATGAATTAGTCATGCAAATGTATCCTTATAAATCCCCACAACATTAACTACACTTTCAAACCAGACCATGCCCATTTAAGAGACAGGAAGTGTGTACCGGAAAATCTTTGATATAATCAAACCATGAATCAAACACTGGCAGTAGAAATTAAACTAAGACCCAGTGGCTTAGGAGACGGCCTGTTGATCAACAATAGAGGACACCTGACACCTCTGTGCACAACATCCACCTGTCCTCCCCTCTTTCTCCTGCCTCACTCCACTCAGGAGCAGCACAGAGGAGCCCTTGTGTGATCCTCCCTGGACAGTGCCCCACATTTTTTTAATTTTTTTTTTTTTACCCCAACTCCATGGCAACACTGTTCCCGTGACGAGCAGCCTTGACTTTTGCCCCTCCTGCTCCCAAAACAAAGGCAAGAAGTTATGGAGGGAAGGAGAGAATTGGGGGGAGGAGAGCTGGGGGATAGGGGGAATTGTAAGGGGGATGAAGGATATGGAGGAATGAGGGAGGGAATAATGGGAAGGTGTCTGGGATGGAGGCTCTGAGGCGAGACCTCTTCTGCCGTGTATGCCAGAGTCCCATAAAGAGAGGAGAGTTATTACTGGGGACTGGAGACTGTGGGCAGTGCCAGGGACTGTCTCCCTGTCCGTCCGTCTGTCTGTATGTCTATGTTTCTGAATGGCCGTTACCTCCTTCACAATCCCACTAAGGTGACTGAACAGTAGCATGATGTAGATGGAAGATATTTTTGTTGTTGTTGTTAAAATCATTGATGTAATGCCACTGGAAGACCGAGCTTAGAAAGGCAGAGCACATTGCAAATATCCCTTGATAATAAATTAGGCTAAATAGAGCTGAAAAAAATATTATTTTCATTAACGATTAAGTTATTGATTATTTTCTCACTAAATCGAACAATCGTTTTGTCTATAAAATGTAAGTAAATAGTAAAATAAAATGGCCATTACAATTTCCCAGAGCAAAGTGACTAATATACAAACTGATATTTAAATCACATGGTTTGTTCAACTGTTCAGTTTACAATCATACATGACAAAAGAACACATCCATGTTTTTTTAGCTTGAAAACTCCATATCTTTGTGTTTCGGACATTTGATCTGATAAAACAAGTCATTTTAAGACTTGACCTTGGGCTTTGGGAACCTGTGCTGGACCTTGAAATAATTAATAATTTCTTCTATTGTTATGTGATGTATTAACAGATGATATTTTACAGTCTGTTACAAGCACTGAGCGTTGTGTTGTAAAATAAGTAAAAAAGGCATTAATGTTCTAACTCTACAGTGACTTTGCTCTGCGTTTCACTCACATGTAGGCAGCCCCCTCCCTGTAGAGCTCCATGTAGAAGAATGGGTATTGTTAAATTGTATACGCTGTGGCCTTGGATATCTTTCTGTAAGATTTGTAACCAGAAAGAAAAGAAAACAAAAATGTAGCGGGCGGGATGTGAAATGTTCAAAGTCTGGCTGGACATTGTGGGGGCTGGAGAGAGACTCCTACAGCCTGTGAAGAGGCAAAAAGGAAAGTATTGTTGTTTGGCTGCGCTTCCCACCCTGGTACCAACATCTCCACACTGATTCTGACTTTGCCGGCTCAGAGACCTTAAAGCTTAAGGGCATTCCTCTGATAATTCTATTTTCTGTTAGGAAAGCAGGTCTGATCTAGTTTATAAAATGACAAGTGATAAACTTTGTGCTCTGCTCTCTGTAAAACTAATTTACTCAACCTGAAAGAACAAATTGCAGAAACAAGCCTAACTTGTGCCCGCATTAATCACACCCCCTGGAAACGTTAAAATATTTACACTGTTCTGTTACTAACTCTCATTACGAAAGACAGTCACGCCTAACTTTCCCATATCTCCACGTAGTATTATATTCATATCAGTGCTGCTGAAAAACAGAGCCGGACAACTCTTCCTAGTTTTGTGCAGTACACTTTGCTCTCTCATCTATCATCAAACAGTTTTTTTTAATTTTGTTTACAGTACGGGATATCTTTGAGCGATGTTCGACAAGCAGCACTACGAGAGTCCACCTGTTTACACTCCTCCTTTCCGCTCGCCATCCAACAACGGCTTTGGCCCTCCAGGCAGCTTCAATGCCCCTCAGAGCGGTTACAACGCATACCCACCTCCGCCGGGATCTTACTACATTGAGGACAAACCTCAGCACTTCTACAAATGGCTGTCACCTCCAGGGATCATCAAGGCCATGATGGCTACAGTGATCGTGTTGTGTGTGGCGATATTTGCCTGCGTGGCCTCCACTCTCATGTGGGACATGCAGTATGGAATGGGAATGGGAATGGGCTACGGCAGTGGATATGGCGGCGGCAGCTACGGCTCAGGATACGGTGGTTATGGAGGCTACGGAGGAGGCTACGGAGGAGGCTACGGAGGTGGCTACGGAGGAGGCTATGGCTCCTACCTCTCACCTTACTCAGCCAAAACCACCATGATTGCCATGGCAGCCATTAACTTCATAGGGGCACTGGCCTTCTTCATCACAAGCTTCTCTAAATCCAACACTGTCCGTGGTAGAAAGTTCTTTCTGGCCCTCATGATAGCCAGCATCATCATGGCGATCCTGCAGGTAAAACTCATACACATTTTATGGTTACCTTATGTTGTAAATAATAATGTGATAATGTAAGTAATAATGACTGTCATTGTATTTTCCAGGGCATCATAAACATTGTCTACATTGTCGGGGTGAACCCCATGTCCCAGGGCACCTCAAGTATGATGTACAATCCAATGCTTATGATGTGCCAGAGCCTCTACCAGACCAGCTACTCTCAGATGGGAGGAGTGGGAGGCTTCCCCATATACAACCAGTATCTCTACCATTACTGCTTTGTGGACCCACAGGAGGTGTGTAGATATCAAGGATTGAGTCAGTGTTTGGTGTGATCCATTCAAGTAGTAGCTTGAATAGTCTGACAATGGCCTCTTTTGAATATTTATAACATGATTTTAAATTGATCGGACTAGAGTTCTAACCGTAATACTTTATGTGGAAGGTATTATAAGTTGGATGAGCAGTGAAGGCACTTTTAAACTTCATTGCAACATGTGAAAGACTACAAATTAATTAAATAAGGCTGCAAGTAACAATTTCATCAATTTCTCTGTTAAAAAATAAACAATCCATTAACTGTTCAGTCTTTGTTTATTTTGTCTGAACAACAACCCAAAACCCAAATATATTCAATATACAATAATATAAAACAAATAAAACAAACAGCAAATCCTCACATTACTGGAGCTGTACTACTGTATTACTAGGTAATGTTAAGCTGTTTTTATTAGATTACTTATTAATTCATTATCAGAATTGTTGATGATTATGTTTGTGCTTAAGCACTCAAATTAATGTAGTTGAAATGCTTTGGGTTTTGGTTTTTGTGAAATATTGCTGTAAAAATGTGGGAAGTGTGAGATGAATTTGGACTCACAAAGCATATTATAGTCTCCCATGTTATCAGTCCTGTACTGTTTTGTTATCTGTTATCATGAAGCATTTGTTACATTTTTTGGGTACATGAAGCCACAAATTGTGATATTTATTTCTCTGAATGATGTCACACCTGTATTTGTGTACTTTTTGTACCAGGATAAACCAGCTTTATTTTACAGTTTGTCTCTTTGAGAACTTTCCAGATTGTATTGTCATGTTCTTGCTTTTCTAGGGAGTTGCCATGGTGTGTGGATTCGTGGTTGTCATCGCCTTCGGTGTTGCAGCTTTCTTTGCACATAAAACAAGAGGCAAGATCTGGCGATATGGGAAACCAAACATCTACTGGGAAGAGCCTCTCGTTGGCGGGAAGGCCTCAGAGGGCAGGGACGTAGAGGAATGGGTAAGAGACAACAGGATGGTAGTCACAATATAAACTGGGTTTACGTGGGATTTACAAAGAAAAATCACTTTTTGGACCCAAACTGACCCCGAGTTTGTGCATGCACAGCTTAGAGAGCTTAAATCTAGCCTTAGAAAAGTTGATGGAATACAATGTTCACAGGCGATTTGATTAGATGATGAAATGATCAACTACAGTGTTTTTTCTTATCAAGGTTGTGCCACCAAAACTGATTGACATATGCTTTTGTCCATCTGTCACCAAGTTTGCTATGTGGGAAATTAGTTTCCAACCTTTTTTTTTACAATGCGAAGTAGGTAAAGAAGGTAGGTCATCAGTGAGGAAGTCATCCTGCTTAGGTAGTCATCATGTATAGATATAGAATATCTCACAAAAGTGAGTACACCCCTCACATTTTAATAAATATTTCATTATATCTTTTAATGGGACAACACTGAAGCAATTACACTTTGCTACAATGTATTACAAAGTATTAAGTATACAGCTTGTATAACAGTGTAAATGTGCTGTCCCCTCAAAATAACTCAACACACAGCCATTAATGTCTAAACCGCTGGCAACAAAAGTGAGTACACCCCTATGTTAAATTCCCATAGAGGCAGGCAGATTTTTATTTTTAAAGGCCAGTTATTTCATGGATCCAGGATACTATGCATCCTGATAAAGTTCCCTTGGCCTTTGGAATTAAAATAGCCCCACATCATCACATACCCTTCACCATACCTAGAGATTGGCATGGGGTACTTTCCATAAAATCATCTCTCTATGCAAATCAAACCAGCTATTAGGCTAACCAACATAAAACCATGCCAGGTGTCTAGGTATGGTGAAGGGCATGTGATGATGTGGGGCTATTTTAATTCCAAAGGCCAAGGGAACTTTATCAGGATGCATAGTATCCTGGGTCCATGAAATAACTGGCCTTTAAAAATAAAAATCTGCCTGCCTCTATGGGAATTTAACATAGGGGTGTACTCACATTTGTTGCCAGCGGTTTAGACATTAATGGCTGTGTGTTGAGTTATTTTGAGGGGACAACACATTTATACTGTTATACAAGCTGTACACTTAATACTTTACATTGTAGCAAAGTGTAATTTCTTCAGTGTTGTCCCATTAAAAGATATAATGAAATATTTACTAAAATGTGAGGGGTGTACTCACTTTTGTGAGATACTGTAGGTTAGGTGATTGTGGTGACGTAGATGCAGTAAATAGCCCAGCTGCCACTCTCCACAGGTTGGTTTGTAACTTGTTATGCTATTTTTGACACAATATTAGGAGATGTTGTTCACCAGTTCAAATCTCTCTTATGCTTTCATTGTTTCTCTTTATGGGTTGAAAGTCCAAAAGGAGCATCATAAACAGATCTTTATGAGTTTATCGGATCCTGCAGGGAAACAGTCACACTATCTTAACAGTGTTTCCTCTGACTTAGTCACATTGTTCCGGGTTAGGGGCTGACGGCAGTCACTGATTGTTATGCTCATGGCCTACTACCTGGTTTCACTCTGAGTAATCATTAACCACCTGAGAAGATAGTAAGCAGGCAGGCAGTTTCTAGCCTGCTTTCAGGTTTTTAAATGTCTATTAATATCGCTTTAAACATGGGAATGTTATCTGAGATATGGGTTGATGATTGACTTGACCTGCCCCTTTTCAAAGATGCCCTATTTAATACAGTGATTGAGAATGAGTTGACATCAAAAGCTCAGGTTTGAAAATTTAATTGATAGTCACAAACAGAACTAATAGGGTAGTTTGACATTCTTTAAACTTGGTTTGTAAGCAATTTGTTTTATTGTTAAAACTGGGTCTGTAGAATATGTCTTTTCTGTTTCTACATACTGCAATCAGCATTCTCCCCAACACATATTGTCCAAATCCAGTGTTTGTTCAAACATTGTGCAAGAGTGTGTCACGAACACAAATCAATACATGCAGACACATGGTATACAGTACATGCATGCCAATTGCAAGTGAAAGAAATTGAAAAGCTAAATATCCCTTAGTATGCAAAAAACAGGTTTTAAACAAAACTAAATATTGCTAGCTGACCTTAACCCTTTATCTCTTGCACTGACATACAATACTTAAAGAACACAAACAGACATGTTGTTATATTAGATTGTACAGAGCTGTTTGCTTTTGAGAGTGGTTGTCATTGCCTAGAACATGGCAGCATGCACACAGAGGTGTACAGGCAGAGCAGAGTAGATTCGACAAACCTAGAGTGAATCCTATGACTAGCACTAGTGTCTGATAATGGAGCCATGCTCACTGATGTCATCGGACTTATTGTAGGTACAGTAATGGCATGTACACTGCTACTGCATTTAGAAATTTCACAATTCTAACATGTTTTATGTAAATACTCATGTTTGTAGTAAGAGACATGTTTTGGATTTTAAAGGTTGGCGGAAAGAGCAAATATTTCTTAGATTTGATGACTGCTATTGCAATCAGATAATTATTTATTCAAGCTACTCAGTCTCAAAGATTAACACATGTATGTAGGTTGTGGAACATATTTGACTTTTGCTTTCTGCCTCAATAAACAGGCTCTTAATGTGGTAGAATTGACCTTCTGTCCTCATTTTCCTTATATGTCCAATGTTCCACACTGCCGTTACTATTCTCCTTCATTGCTGCGCTACCTGCATACTGTATCTGTGCCACAAAGTGAGTCATCAGGCTTGTTTGGCCCTTTTAAACACAAGGTCAGTGACAGTCTAAGGCTGTGGTTGGTTTGAGATTGGACCCATCTCTGTTGCTGAGCTCGGAGAGGCCTGGCATGCTCTGATGACCTCATACACTGGCCTCATTCAGCTGGCCCAAGGGGGGCTGCATTGTGTCTGCTGCATGAGGTCATCAGAGTCGGTTTCTGCAGGGCTGTCTGTGTGCTGGAAACACTGAAGTGCTCTACAAATGTAGAGTGAAAGCATCCTGGGCTGGTTTCATAGAGGCAGATTAAAACATCCAAATACAGAGTGAATCTGGTTTGATGCTATAGTATAACATTGGTAGTATATATAGCATAATACTGTGCAGACAATAAACAAGTTAGAACAATTGTATTAAGAAACACAATATGGCTGCACCATAAATATCAAAGATTTGTAATTAATTTCTCCCAAAGTGGTATCCCTGGTCTGACTGATGAGGTGTATTGTTTGAAATGTTTTGAGTACTGGCATCTCTTCGAGGAGGAGTAGTGTAGAGTGTAGAAAAATATATAAATATGATTATTTTGGCCAATAGTTCATTTAAAATAGATTTAAATTGTGATTTTTGTATTCTCTTCAAAATTAATTCAGTGGTGTGTTGGTTATTTATATAGCATTAAAGAAAACAAAAATCAAACAAAACTAACTAAAATATTTTACAAAAAATACAAAAATTATAAAATCATAGAGTTGTCCTTACAGATGGTGCAGTCCACGGTCGGCGCGTGGCTATTGTGATTTGAAAATTGCAGCTTTCACTGTATTTTCTCTTTTAAATATGTCAAACACTGCTGCTCAATAAAACGTGCTGTTCTGGTTAGTTTTGCAAAGCACAATTGCATCTTCTTTGGTGAAGCACAATCCTACAAGTAAGACTGTTTTTTGGTTTTCAAGTAGACATTTATACCCTTTTCCATTGTGACTCTCCTTGCCACTACGCTTCTTCTTCTTCTTCTTCTTCTTCTTCTTCTTCTTCTTCTTCTTCTTCTTCTTCTTTTATCACACATGCACTTCTCCCTCACTTTGCATGCCTGTCTGCTTCCCATGGCTCCTTCCCTCATCATCATCCATGTCTTCGTCTCCCTGTCTCGCTCTGTGTCTCTCCATCATTGCCTTTATGCTTTTCTTCACCGGGTCCAGGACTCAGACATTTTTACTGTGCTTACACAGGCTGCTCACAGCCCAGCAGCTGCTGTGCTGCACACTGAGGAGGCATTGTTGAGATTCTTACATGAAGTGCAGTCTTCAAATGGGATTCTCCTGCAGCTGCAAGTTGCAAGGGCAACTCTCCCCCACCCAGTCACTCCACCCACAATGATTATTGTTTTTCGGGGGCAAGGCTTATGCTCCTGCACTGTAAGGAATTTAAGAGATTGCTCAGTAATGTACCATCAAGTAAGCGGTAAGATGTTTTTTTAAGGGTTATATATACAGTATAGTTGTAAATTATCACCTCTAAGCAGGAGTGGTGCTGAAATACGTTATAGACAAGTACAGCAAATATGAATGCCTTCTTGTGCAGGTGCAGTAGATGTATTTCAGAAGAACATACTCCTGCACGTTGCTGCACACAGTTTTAATGTTTTTTTCAGAAATATGCATTGTCAAAAGTAACACCACCCAAACCATTGTCAGGGCTATTTTGTGTACAAAGGCAGATACTGTGTGCCTGCTTAATTTAAAACCTGCTTACCTGCGTACTTGCTTATACGATGAATTGTTTAAGTTTTAGTCTCCTTTTTGTTGTGTTTTTAGTGGCTTCACATCCTCTTTGTGTTGCTAGATTTGAAAAACAACCAAAAGGGTTTCTGCTTTAACTTTAAGCCAGTTAGCCTTCCAGGTAGCAGAAGCACAGTAAGACCCTAGTTTACACTTAACTGCTTTGTGTAGAGTTTGTCTGAAAGGCATCTAATGATTGATACATTTGCTGACCCAGTGGAAGTGAGAGAAACAGTGACCACCCCTGAGGCCTTCATTTTTGTGAGGAATTCCCTCATGCAGGCTGTCTGAGCTCACAGGAAGGAGTTGAAAATACAGATTAAGGAACACTTATTTACATGTCAGATCTTTTGTTTTAAGAAAGAAAGGAGCACATCCGTTCCAGGTGTTCATGCAGACATAAAACAATAGAAAGAATTGAAAGTGAAGCTGGAATTATTGTCAGATATTTTCTGTGTATACATTATATCCTTATCCTTATCTTTTTAGGTTATAAGGCTCTCAGAAACAGACAAAACTAGAGCAAACACTGTAAACAAGAGACCATATATCCATTTATTTATGGTTAGTGTCAGGTTTATTTTACAATTAGCCGTAAGTCATCCTTTGTTTTTGTGAACCAAACCGATAGCCCTCATTTCACTGAGTAGTTAGACTGTGCTGTCCAATTACATGCCTGACTTTTCTTTGAAACTTAAGGCACTAATAATTACCATACTTCTGTCTTGGTTGTAGAGATAGCTTTTCTTCTCAAGAAGGGACCTAAGGAAAAGAAGAAAATATTTACGGTTTCTGGATGAACAGGATGTCAATCAGAAAATGACCCTGTAGCGTGACCTGGTCTTTGTGAGTGCTTTAGTTGTTTGTTTCTGTTTGCTGAGTCTGTTCCTTTTGTTTTTTCCTGCCTGCTGTAGGTGAACAATGTAGAGGAAAGCCGCAGTGTTCAAGACGCCCCTACCCTGCTGGTATCAGAGAAGGGAGCCGGGCTGCTCAACGCCTCAGCGAACAGTGTCATCTCCTACCCCCCAGCTAAGGTGGACAGCAGCTCCTATAATGAGGACAACTATGACAACAATGAGTGGGTGAACCTAAATTCTCCGCCCCTTTTCAACTGAGAATCTGGAATTATACATACAAATCAGATGAAGCATGTTTTGGCTAAACAAAAAAAAAATGTGTTTAGTTATGCGAGGGATTTTAATTCCAATCCCTTGATTGGATCGCTCAAAAGTGGGTGTTGTTAAGCAAATACACCGTGATATGGAGCTGTAGAGGACTGCTGGCTTCCACCTACATCCCCCTCACCACAAACGCTCTTTTGAAAATGTAAACGTTTTTGACTTCAAAACACACACCTCTGACCATGATATCACTGCTAGCTACTAGGCCCAATGAGCATGGTTATATATGAGCGAGGTTAGCGAGTTGCCACAAATCACATTTGATTGGATTAATGTACAAAAACACCCCGAGTTCAAGATGAGAAAAGAAAAGATCACAATGATTTGATTTATATTTGGTATATAACAAGAGATAAGTTACCAAGTGACACAAAGATGCAGAATGATGTTGTAATTATTTGACTGTGTCTTTAAGATATACATACAGCAGTGAATGTTTTTCCAATCGGACAGATTTAGGTAATATTCTATTCAGAAAGTAGCTGCAACATTTGACTGTACACTGTAAAGCAAAGATTCTATGCAAACAATGAACCTCCAAACATGTGACTCACACAAGCAATATTTAATCACTGCTCTTTTAAAGCCCATGATAACATATTGCCCTACACACAAAATGAGTTCTCTGTGTGTGTGTGTGTGTGTGTGTGTGTGTGTGTGTGTGTGTGTGTGTGTGTGTGTGTGTGTGTGTGTGTGTGAGACCTTTGAGCCCTTGTTGGATTAACTTTCCTTTTTTTCCTCATGTTCACTGAAATGCAGCATGTTTGTGAACAACTGTATTTGCTTTTCTTCAATGCTAGAAATTATTGCTCAAGCACCTTGTTTTTGTTTGCGTCAATGTCCTCAAGACTGCCGTGTATCAGACGAAAAACGTTGCTCCTAACAGTTTCTTAAAAACAAGCCCAGCTTGTGTCAAAAATATGCTCTGAGTGATCTGATTAATGTTGACTGCACAGTTAATGTTCCCGGACTCTAAGACAAAATAATCACATTTTACATAACAGGATTTAGATTAGGTTCAAAGCACAGAATATTATAATTTTGATGACTTCCTCTCTCACAAAGTAAATATAGCTGGTATTTTCATAAGCAGAAGAATGTCAGAGTGCTCTGTTGTTGACATTATGCAGCCTTGTAATATCTGCACCGCTGGACTTGAATTACTCTACAAATCCCTAGAAACCTACAAAATTGAGCATGTTTCCTCCTTACCGTTATTAAAGAGCTGTACCTGCTGTCCTGCTCCCTGGTCACTGAGGGCCCTCAACATGGCATAGTCAAATTGTAGGGTGTTAGCAAAAATAATCATTAGTGGTTCAAAGTGTTTACCTTCCTCCATATGGGATCTGTCTGGGCCATGTCAGTAAATAGTTTTTTCTTTAGACACAGTCTCACATTAGACCTTTCCTTACGTTTCTGGCGTTATTTGGGTCCTGATGTTTTTGCTTACTGTATACTTTATTAATCCCTGAAAGGGGAAATATAAAGTTTTCACAATGTTCTATTTACACACACACACACACACACACACACACACACACACACACACACACACACACACACACACACACACACACACACACACACACACACAGGCCAGAGGGGGCTGCCTCATATGATGGCACCCAAGCAGTTGGGGGTTTGGTGCATTGCTCAAGGGCACTTCAGTAGTGCCCAGGAGGTGAACTTGCACCCTCCAGCTACCAGTCCACTCTCCATACTTGGTCCAAATTTAACCCAAGCCAAGCCCCCACGGACTGAGTTACTGTCGCTGCCCCTTTGTAGTAAAGATGCAAATACAGCATTATTTATCAGCTCTCATAAATGTGATTTTTAGTAGGGTTTATATTTCATTACTGTATATGTTATTTGCTAGATTAATATGAATAAGAACAAATATAAATGTGTTCAAATTAGGGCTGGGCGATATGGAGAAAATCAGATATCCCCATATTTTTGACCAAATACCTCGATATCGATATTCTGCCGATATTGTAGGGTTGACAATTGGTGCTTTCACAAAATATGCACGCAATCAGATTTTTGATAAATAATCAGTTATGTTGATATAATAACTATGTGGGTAAAGGCAAATAATGGAACAACTAGAACAGTCTGGTGTGTTCAGAAAATAACATCACTCTACTGTAATGCAGCTTTTAAAACCAGGAAAAGACAACACTTGTGAGTCATATCAGGATATTACGATATCCAAAATTTAAGACGATATCTAGCCTCATATATCAATATAATATCGATATATTGCCCAGCCCTAGTTCAAATGCAGAAAATTTCACTTGTTTTGGGAACTGAAGTACCTCGGCTTCACGTCCACTTCTGAAATCAAAACTTTATACTTGCAAATGCAGTCTAGGTAATTAATTATTGTCTAGCCTGTACTGAACTCTACTGTACCTTTAATTTTACTGTACTTGACATTACTGTGGGAATCCCTGGATTCAGTATAGAAACTCACTGCTAGTAGACAACAAGGGAAAAGTGAAAGACACAAAACACAAATTGACATTCTGCTTTCAGTCACCTCTTTATGGTTTTATGAATATTATCTCTCCAACAAAATTGTCGTACCAATTCTGTTCCCATGAACAATACTTTTTTTGTGGTTCGAGTGGAAGCCAGTCATTACTTTTCATGTTATTTTTTCTGTGCTGCAGGTACTCGGAGAGAACCACCAGCAGACCATCAGAAGCCTTCTCCCATGGTGGACGAACCAGCTCGAGCCCGTCAGAGGGGACCGGCGGGGGCCGCAAACCCTCTGCCAACAGGGGCAAGAGACGCAGACGTAACCCAGAGCTGGATGAGTCTCAGTATGAGACAGAGTACACCACAGGAGGAGAAACAGGAAATGAACTTGATGGAGAAGAGTGGGAGAAGTAAGAATGTACCATTGTATCTCTGTGCAAATCATACTTTGTCTGGATTAAAGATGCAATTTCATTACCTAAGAACACAGAACGTAGATTGCAGTCGCTCCCTCAGGACCAGACCTTAATTCTTTGATTTAAATGAACTGTAAGCTCAGAAAATCAAGCTCACATAGAGTGAACATGATTTACAAGAAAATGCAGCTAGAACGTCTGTGTGGAAAAGGCTTCAGTCTGTATATGCTTTACTCTGTCCAGGAGAGTAGTTAATCCTCTGAGGCATGCCAGTTCACATGGGCTGTACTCAGGAATAATGAGAGAATTGGGCCAAAGGTACAAAACATGAAAGTCGATGTAGTTTATGAGAAAGCAGTTATATTTGGCTGTGAGACACCCAGACTAACACACCTTATTGAAACCAGCACTTAACACTGTATTCCTGTAGTTCAATAGTAAGCCTGATAACCTCAGTGAAGGTTGTTAGGTGTGATATTCTCAGTCTTGTATAAAGTACTTGAACGCAATAGTTGAGTAAAAGTACAAGTATCTTAGCAGAAAATGACTTTGATAGAAGTTAAAGTCACCTTTTAGAATATTACTTGAGTAAAAGTCTTAAAGTATCTGATATTTACTGTACTTAAGCATCAAAAGTAACATTCTGATATTAAATGTACTTAATATTTAGAAGTAAAAGTAAAAAATGGACTTTGATTATGAACTTTATTGTGGCTCCCAAGGCAAAGGATCAAACACTCCATATTTTTGAGAGAGCTGACATCAGCAAAGAGAACAACAGAAACAGAATTTTCATTTCTTTTTTTGTGAGGAAGAATCTTTTACTCCAATACACGAAAACATTTCCACAGGTGTTCAATGTTATCTTTATCACCACCCCATTCACCATGAGAAATGTAGTGGAGTAAAGTATACATTTTATTTAAGAAATGTAGTGGAGTATAAGTAAAGGTTTCCAGAAATATAAGTAACGAAGTAAAGTACAGATACATGAAAAGTCTACTTGTGTACAGTAAAGTATTCGTACTACGTTACATTACAACACTGGATGTTCTTGTGCTGCAACATTGGGAATGTTTTTAAGTCTTTCTAGTGACTGATGTAGGTTTATCTCCGATGCTGATCCCTCTCCTCTCCCCACCCTTTCTCCTCCTCCTCCAGTATGTACCCAGAAATAACATCTGATGCTCAGCGTCATGACTATAAGAGAGAGTTTGATGCCGACCTTAAGGAATACAAGCGCCTGTGTGCTGAGATGGACGACATTAATGACCAGTTAAACAAACTCAGCCGGCAGCTGGACACACTGGATGAAAACTCTGCCAAATACCAGGTCAAATATACACAGTGCTCACCCCCAAAACGCAGGAAAAAGGCATGTATAAGCCTAAATTACAAATGAGGAATGCAATAGGGAACTCAATAATAACTGAATATTTAGATGTCAGTCTGCAGTGCGACAGTTCACAATTAGGCAAGAAATCTTTTACTGAGTGTGCTAAAGTTTTACGAATCGTTAAGGGAAATTATAAAACACGCACCCTTAACTTTTAGCATTTGTACAGTTAGATTTTCAGTTGCTGAGTCACTGCACTAATTAGTTCAACCAAATGTCATATCCAACTTTGTCTTGGGATGTTGTTGGAATATCTGTCTCTCTAGCTCCTCCTACCTGGCGCTATTTTTTATGGCAGCAAGGAAATGCAAGTATATATTGCAAAGACTCAGACGGACACACAAAGACTAAAATCCCTGATCACCAAGGTCCTGAGTGAACAAAAATTTATTTTAAATGGTAATAGACAAGATTCTTTTAACATTCAGTTTCTATGTGAATGACACAAATGTTGTAACAAATGTTTTTTTTCCTCATTTTTTCCACAGGCTGTAGCAGTGGAATATAATCAGTTGAAGGATCTGAAGCAGGTGGGGAGACGTCTCTGATGATACATTTTATAAACTAAATTCCATATAAACTTTATTTAAAAAATATATTGCAGTTATTTATGGAAGAATTAAGTTGTTAACATCCAGCGACAAAATGAATCATTTAGTTTTTATTGTGTTCTTTTGCACATAAACCTATGTCTCTGACCTTTTTCCTTGACAGTCTATCACAGAGCTTTTATTTGTAGAGCAGAAGAGCTAACATTTTTACTGTCTAGTAGTATTAAATAATTTATGCATGAATGCACTGTTTTAGGCTATTAAATGACTCATCTACTGCCCCCCTCTGCTCTGTAGACATCAGACTACCAATCTAAGAAGAAACAGTGTCGCAGCCTGAGACACAAACTGTTCCACATCAAGGGCATGGTTAAGGACTACGACAAGAACCACTGATGAATCCACTGAGTCCTGACGCTCAACTCTGTGGTCCACACAGCAAACACTCACAGACACACAGGCCAAGATACACTCCAAAACACTGCAAAGACTCTGTGACATGCCAAGACCAAAGTTACCTTAACAGAACCAACACACACACATACATACACACACGCACAAACACAAACACACACACACACACACACACACACACACACACACACACACACACACACACACACACACACACACACACACACACACACACACACACACACACATAAGGAACTTACTTTAAAGGTAGGGTTGGTAATGTTGAAAAGCTAGCAAGATTTGAAAGTAGCATCTTCTCGGGGCTCTGTCTAACCCCTCCCCCTCCCACACACAGACATGCATGAGCATCTCTGCATAGCTGCTTCAGAGCAGGGCAGAGAAAGGGCTGCAATTTCACTCATCAAAACTACTTCACGTCTCATTCACCGGTAAGCAAACACCTAATATTATCGTACAGAATGTTTAAAACAAACATGACTACTCCATTCTTCAATGGACTTACAATAATAATAATAATGATGACAATAACTCTGTCGGCGGCGGCGACGTGCTTTGAGCTCAGGATATTGGTTCTTATCAAGCGGACTAGGAGTCAGTGATTGGTGGGTGTTTTTTTAAAGATTTTTTATTTTTTATGCCTTTAATGATAGGACAGCTCAGACATGAAAGGGGAGAGAGAGGGGGAAGACATGCAGGAAAACCGTCACAGGTCAGACTCGAACCCTGGACCTTCTGCATCGAGGAATAAACCTCTATATATATATATGTGTGTGTGTGTGCGCCTGCTCTACCAACTAAGCTAACTGGCCACGATTGGTGGGTGTTTTTACAGGATTACAGCAGCTTCAGATGACAGATCTTTTTCGCTCCTTTTTCAGAGCCCATAAGTTATGTATTGCTGTCCAGGTGTAAAGACCATTTCAAACAATATATGAAAAAGTCTATATTGGAAATAGTTACCAACCCTGCCTTTAAGTTAATAATAATGATCTTGATCAATTAGGTATAAATAACTTTTTTGTGAGGAAGCAGGACACTCAGCTGTATCCACTTCCACAGCAAACACTGCCTTTTCTCTCAAGATTCAGCTCACTGTTCAGTGTTCACTGTGAGGGTCAGGGGGTGTGGTTGGTGAAATGTCATTTGAAAGTAATCTGCCCTTCAGCCACCTGTGATAACACTGTGCTCTGTTCTGTGGCTGTTTGCTCTCAAACTTGTCTTTGTTTTGTCTGCACAGATAAGAGGTGGAACAGTATTGTAGAGAACGTAGTAATGGGTGAAACGGGTTGCTGGGATTGTTTTGCAAATAGCAAATACGCAGTTTCTTTAACCATTACAGTACCATGTCTTTCTTTCCCACGTACTGGTTTTTATGTAAACTAAGATTTTCATACTGATTATCATAGATGCAGTGAGACCAAAAAGGGGACATATCAGTGAGATATGTGTGGCATTGTTATATTGTGTATACTTTTAATAAATCCTGTTCTTGCACTACATACCAAGAACAAATTTAGTCTCTGTCTATTAAACTAAGCAGACATCTTAGTTATGTGTTATTTGTACATACTAAAGACCCATAGTGGCTTGTTTGTTAATCTTTCAAAATGTGCTTCAGCTATGCAAATGAGTAAAAACATCCAGACTATTTTTATATTTTTTATCTTGCACACTCCTCAACAAACTGGAAAACTCTGTTTCTGTCACTGTCTATAAGCTACACTCATCTTTTCATTTATTAGATTTTTTGCCAATGAAAAATGATCATCTGCTGATTCCATGTGTAATAATTTTTGTATTAATCCACTTCATGTGCAAAGTGTTATGATCTAATGTACATTATAAAATAGTTTAGACACACTTTTGATTTGTCATCAATTTGTATTTTATGAAAAACATTGTTATTTTACAAACCATTTGTGAGCCATTTATTTTTGTATGAATTTGTTTTCTTTGACCATTTTTGTAACTGTATACTTCCATAATGTATGATGTCTAAAACGTATTGAGTTCAATAATAATAAACATTTCTAATTCTCTTAAAATTAGATAAGCCTGTCTCTTATTTTTTCACTTATTCTATCTTTTCCTGACACTGCTGGTTTGCAGATATCTGCAGGTCTGTGCATCTGCAGTGAGCGTCCAGCAGGGAGAGCAAGAAAACTGTTGATCCAATCACAGTCAGCTTAAGGTAAGCTGCTGCTGCCCTATTTTGGTAAACTACTTAAAAAACACTTACCAAAGCTGTTCAGCACCACTGTTTGCTGTGTCCCCATTGAAAATGCACTTTATGCTTAATTTTCCTTTGCTATTATTATCTCCGGCAGGCAGGGGCGGGGCTAGAAGGGGGACACAGGGTGGCACTGTACCCCAAACATGCAATTTCATCCATGTTAAAAGGTAATTTTTGGGGAGTTTTTCTTCATCTGAAGCGAGGGTCGAAAAGGACAGACGTTTTTGTATACTGTACAGATTGTAAAGCCCCTTGAGCCAAATACATTTTTGTGATATTGGGCTATACATAAAATTGACTGCATGTGTACGTCCAATATCAGAAATACAGCTGCAACCATAGATTATTTTCATTATCTGTTTATCTGTTTGTTTTTGCGAATGATTGCTTAATAATTTAGTCTACAAAATGTCACCAATAGTGAAAAAGGACTATCACAAGTTCTGAGAGGAGAAGGTGACATCTTCTGTCCGATCAACGGTGCAAAACTCAAAAACTGGAATCAACAAATATTTGTCTTTTTGTTTTGCTTGATTAGACTAATTGGGATTACTTGATTAATTATTTCAGTTCCAATCAGGAACTTTGTAATGTTTTTGATTTTCACAGATGTGTGCAGTGTCTTAATGTCTCCGATATCCAAGTCACCCACTGAACGAATGTGCATACTTTTATTTCTAATAATGCAAAAAATAACCAATCATATGAAATTCTTTTGCATTTTTTAGGTTTGGCATGTTCATAAAAAACATGCTTCTTTTAAAAGTAAAGCTTTACACAGTCAAAGTGTTTATATTCCAACAAATAACACAAAGTGATTCAAGGACAGCATCAAGTTCTGTTAATGAAGTTGTTTGAAAGCATATGTGATCACTGTTGCCTTTTTTATGGGTAATACAAGAAGTCATACCAAAAACACATTTGTCCCCACATTGTCTTTCCTTTCAGTCAGTTAATTTGGTAAGAAAAACATTTGTCACATTGAGCTGCACTTAATGGCAATAACACTCATGAATGTAACTACTAAGTACCCTTTATCTCAGTACCAACAAACACCATAACCTTTACAACACTTACAACACTCAGAGTACCTTGCACAAGCATAATAATTATCTGAAAGTGACCTCTGTCCACGTTAGGCTGTGCTTTGTCACACTGCTTCTTCAATGGGATCACGTGTCAAAAGAAATGAGAATGAACTACCTCTACTCTTATAAAAGTAAAGGAAACAGTCTCCAGTTTGAGATTAACCAGAAACTTGAATCACTTGACTAAGTGTAGCTTTCTGTAAACATATGTCAAACTTTGGGTGCCCTTCAATCATTAAGCATTGCATTTCAAACAAATATATTTTGGCCAAAGTCTGGTGGACAGACAAGTCTATAGGGGGATATTAGTGTTTCTGGTTTCTGATGAAGATGCCTTGATCCCTTTGTATTTATCTTTAGCACATGAATATACAATCTTTGTCTTTGATGTATAAAACATGAGGTAATAATGTTTAACTGGATGTGACTGTCTGAGGAGCCAGGGTGTGTTTAAGTACATTCACACGCAAGAACATTATTGTATAACATACTATATTAAAGGAATAGCTTTACATTTTAAGAAATATGGTTATTCACTCCTATTTGCTGAGAGTACAGTAAATACATGTACAATGCCAAGCTAATCCCAGCAGCTGGTTAGCTTAGCTTAGCTTAGCATAAAGACTTAAAGTCTTCATATTTACTGTCTAGAAGTACTGTCTACGTGGAATCAATCTTCTCATCAAAAGATCATGAGCGTATTTCCCTTAACTTCTCCTTTAAGTACATAACATACAACATGTCTTGTATATACAGTACTTCATAAAGTATGACATACAATACAATGCCCATGCCTCTTCTTTGTTTAAATGTTGTATAAGGTGATACTTTGATACGTCTTCACAAATACATTTGGTAATAAAGTGTGATATTTTTATCCCACTTATCAAACATGACACGACTTAGGTATGATTTGCACGACATATCTCCGATATAAAGCTCTGCCTGTAAAAGTGGCACTGCTATGGCTTCATTTTCACTTGAAAAACAAAGCAAAGGGGAAACACACAAAGCCTGGGTTCAAACGTAGTCACTTTAAGGGTGATATGGGAAGAGGTAGTACAGGCACATGGCCTCATGTTAGAGTCTTCATTTTAATTAAAGCCCTGTTTTTTCTCCAAAATGAGACACAGAGATCAGACGGAGGCCAGAGCAAAACTGACAAGTGCTGCAAATATATTACAATTACCCATTTTTGTTTCCCTGACAGCAGCTTTGGTGTGACTTCCACGAAACTTTTCAGAGCTAATGTGGGAAAAGCTGATCTCTACACTCACAAACAAGGACCTTAAACATCTGAAATCCCAGTTTGTATTCATAACATTCAGTTTGTACTTTGTATGTAATCTGATTCCTCCCAATCTGATCTCAGTCTGTCTCACTCTGGAGTCAACGGGGTTCACTGTCCTGGTACATAGGGCCAGCTGATGGAGCTCCCTGATAACTGCATGTCTCGGATCAGCGTCTCGATGGGTGTCTTGCCCACCAGTCGCATGAAGAAGAGCTGGGAGATGAGGTTGGCCGGCACGGCACGCAGAGCCGGGAGGCGCAGCAGTAAGCGGCCAAAGCGCTGTGGCTGGTTGGGATACTGCAACCTCTCGTACTCTGTTAGAGCGACCTGGGCCTTCTCCTGTAGGGACTCCACATGGGCTGGGTCTGTCAGACCACATGCATCTGTGAGGCAGAGAAACATAAGATTATCACTATTTGATTTTTCTGTTGCTCTGTTATTTTCTATTTTACACTTGTAACTTCTTTACTGCTATATGATTAATGCTTTACATTAATTTTTGACCTCTTTAAGATATAGCTTGAAATTTAGGGGGGAAATATGCTTTTTGCTTTCTTGCCGAGAGTTGGATGAGAAGATCGTTCCTACTCTCTTATCTGTATGATAAATATTAAGCTACAGTCAGCAGCTAGTTAGCTTACACAAAAATTGGAAATGGGGAAAACAGCTAGCCTGGCTCTGCAAAAGTCACATAACCCCCCATTAAACCACAATTTGTCTTTCTCAGACTTTGATTTTTGTATAGATTAGACAAACAAGATATAATGTGTTAATTAATGAGCTTTAGAGGTGCTGGTATAGGCGGATACCAGCTGTTATTAACTTTGTACAGAGCCAGGCTATCTGTTTCCCCGAGTTAAGCTAAGCTAAGCTAAGCTACGCTAACTGTTATCTGGCTGTAGCTTCATAGTCAATGGACATGGAAGTATTGTCAACATTCTCATATAACTCTTGGCAAGAAAGCAATTAAGCATACATCCAGCTATCCCTTTAAAGGAAAGTCTCTCATAGTTTGTGCCTCTTCAGTGAGGTCAGAGGTCACATTCGGTCAAATCAAAGGATCCCTGGAGTTGGTGGGGTCCAGAAACTGAACCCTGCCTACTGTAATACAGACAGTTTTGTTTTGGTCTTCTACAAAGACACTTGGGATCAGTTTACAGTAAAGACATCCAGTTACAGCAGCTATCATCACTCAGATAACCTTGATACAAAGATAAAGATTTAGTAACCACGAGATGTACCAGGTGAAAAGAGTGCAATGGCTTTGAGGCAGCTGTACTCGGCTGAGTCCACCTGCAGCCTGTTCAGTTTGTCCACCTGGTCCTGGAAAATCCTGACCTGGTCCATGAAGGACACCACGCGCTCAGCAGACATGGGAGATGAGTGAAACCCAGCAGCTGCCAGCAGAGGAGCCATGTGTAGAGGCAGAGCAGACTGAGCTGCGTTCAGGATGAAGAGCTCGCTCCAACTCAGCCTCAGCAGCGCCACCTGTAAGGTTGATTAAGAAAAGATAATTTAGAGTAATAAGTCCCAATAGGACTTTTTCACAGTGAATGTTAATGGATAACAAAGGCTCTGTTCTATTCAAGTGTCTCAGTGAGCCAGCATGAACAATTGCAGGACCCTGAAACTGAAGCAACTAAATGGAATTCAGCCTTCATTAAGGCTGTGCTTTTCCTACTGTGACATGTCAAAAAAAATCCTATCCTGAGGTTAGGACCGCAAAAGGGTAATAAGATAAAGAGAATTCTGAGGCGCAACAAGACAAGTAAAGGGATATTAAAAAATAAAATCTTTTTGCTTTTTTGGGGAAAATGTCTACCTCTTCAGGTCTCTTAAATCCTTCAAATGGAACAATCCAAGATAAAAAAAAAAAATCACTCTTTGATAGAACTGCAAGCAATACGAGTCCACACTGAGGCTGTAACCTGTGTAGTTATTGCTTTATTTTATGGGAGTCACACGTGAAAATGAAAGGGCTGACTTAAGAGTAAATGAGCATGTGTTCATATCATTTCAAGCTTTAAAGGTCTCTTATCATGCTAATTTTCAGGTTCATTGTATTTTGGGTTTCTAGAACATGTTTACGTGCTTAAAATGATCGAAAACATATTATTTTTTGCATACTGTCTGTCTGAATATACCTGTATTCACCCTCTGTCTGAAATGCTCTGTTTTAGTGCCTGTCTCTTTAAGCACCCCTCCCAAAAAACAGAGTTTTTTTATGATATGTCCCCTTTAAGACTTTTTCTTCATTTGAAGCCTCTGTACACAAGGCAACATTTAATTTGGAGTTAATTGTTCAAAGGTATAGTAAGTGATGTTTATCCAATACACTTTTTGTCAAATTCAGCAAATATTTCCTCATGGTCACCTAGCTCTCTATTTTCTGTGTGCGTTGAAAAGAAAATCCGGTGTTAATCCGGCCGGCCAGTAGTTATCTGGTTGAATCTGGGGGGCGGAGCTTCTGAAGGAGGGGTTGTATTTGTTTGGCAGTTGAATTCAAATATCAACAATCTTTGCACAGCTTCGCTTACTGCACCTTTAAAGGTGCTCTAAGCGATGTCCCGCGTTTTTTAGGCTACAACATTTTTTGTCACATACAGCAAACATCTCCTCACTATCCGCTAGCTGCCTGTCCTCTGAACACACGGTCTCTGTAGACAGCCCAGGCTCCACAAACGGCAACAAAAACAAACTGCGCCAAACAGCACCACGAAACATAACAAACAGTGTTCCAACCAATAACCGACAAAAAGGATTTGGGGGTGGGGGTGGGGGGGGGGTATTAGTGCACGGAAGGGAGGGGAGGGCACAGGATGAGGAGGAGGCAGGGGTGAGCTAGCCTCCGTTTTGTTTGACAATACTTCGAACGTCAAGTAGTTACGTCACCCAACATCGCTTAGAGCACCTTTAACTATAATTATGTCTACGAATGCAAATAGTCCATGTGTAGTATTTTGAAATTAGATAAATCTATGGGGGCCACAATTAGTGGGTATAACATCGGTACTACAGTACAGACCATACTACAGTTTAGAGTTTAGGCTGAAAAGACAGGTATAATTTTATATTAAAATGTTGGCTTTTGTTGTTTAAGCTTTAGTATTTGCACCTCAATTTTACTCTGCACTAAAACGGTAACCTGTTTTTTTTTTTTTTAATAAAAGACAGGAAAAAAGAAGTAACCAGACTCACTTGCTCTGAGACTGGCAGTTCTGGAAAGTATGGGATGTTTCTGGCCCACTCGATGGTGCTGAAGAGGAGCCGGGCAGCCAGCTCACAGATGCTGTCGATACCCATGACGGAGGCTCCACTCGCAGATGCCTGCATCTGTGCCTGACTGTACGGGGTCCCGTATCGGCTGCTGGGGTACGGCTCAGCCCTGAGGAGCTGGGAGATGAGCTCTGACACTGGCTGCCCGTTGAAGTAGTCCGCCCCAATGTGACCTTGCCCTGCCCCTGCAACCCCACCTGGTAGGGAGTTAGGACTGATACCTGAGTGAGATGGAGGGATTCGGCCCCTCTGGACTGCTGCAGAAAACGAGGGAAGAGACAACAGAATGAGAATCAGATCCAGGGACTGAATTGGACATAACATCCTGGTGAAGGTATGTTCTTGTTTCTGAAGTGTTTCGTGGGTCTCTTTTGATTCAATCACTCAGTAAATTACAGATTTAATGTTTGAATTGCGATTTAAAGGTTGTAGAAAAAAAATTTACATTTCTAAAGTAGGCTAACGTAACTGCAATTTTTTTTCTCATCATCATTCACTCTTTAAGAACATTTTGTCGCTGTTCTGTAAAAACAGTGTGTATCGAGAAAAGAAAAAAATCTTTTCAGCTTTCTGACAAGGTTTTAAATGATTTATTTAGCTTAAGAGGTAAGTAGATGTTTTAAACCCATTAAAGACCTTTCTCCTTCAATTCTTCCAGAAAAGAATAATTATATGGCTTTCTTTGGACAGCGACAAAATGTGATGTCTGTACTGGTAGAGCCAACATTTAGATGTTTAAATAGATCCCTAAATGAACTTGTAACAGCATCAAACTTAGTTCATACCTAGTAATAGTATGAAATAGTGCTTTCATCACAAACATTTAACAATATAATCATGATCGACACTGATTGCATTCTAATACTGTTATTGCACAGCTGCTCCCCCTGCACCAAACTTTAAAGACCACCACTGGTTGTTTTATATTTTAGTGAATATACTGTAGTTACAGTTCCAAATGCCAAAATCTCAAACATATGCTTCTGGGTTAAAAGTAAACCGACATTTCCAGGTAATGTGGAAACAGTGCAACTGCGTCAGCATGGTCATGACTAAACAAGCTCAATATAACCCCTGGCACACTGTCACCTCAGTGCACATTATGTATGCGATGGTGGCTCATGGTGTCCACTGACATAGACGGAAATACAAGTGTGGTTATAGGCAACTAGAATACAATTACAAATTCTTTTGAAATGGTTTGTGATGTGACGGAAGGGTAGGATTGCTGGAATAAAAATAATCACACCAGGGGAAATGGGAATGATCTCTTATGACTAATCAACCATGTAGAAATTAAGCAAATTATAACTGTAATTAGATGGATAATATGTGTGTGTGTGTGTGTGTGTATATATATATATATATATATATATATATATATATATATATATATATATATATATAGATCCACAGTATCAAGGGGTTTTGACAGGGTGAACTTGTCAACTTGTTTTTCCAATGCAAATCAAACATGGTTGCCTCCAGCTGCCTTCTGTCCCTGAAGCTCAACAGCTGCAGGGAGTCTAGCTCTGGGGTGACAACACGAAAACATGCTTTGGTTGACAGTATAAATATTGTGCTTAGATCGCTGGTAAATGTCAGTGGTGGCAGATTCTGTCGAGGTAAGCCATTTCTGACATTTATGTATTTATGTGTGTTTCTGGGTATTTGTGCTTTGCTGAAGGATGTTTGTACAAGATTCAGGGTGTGCCTTGGTATGTAAAAGAGATGATATGATTGGATTAAACCTGAGTGCTGGAAAGTGACTACATAAATTGTCGGGGTGGGGGAAAAGATTGATTCTTAGATGCATCGCGATTCTCTCTTGAAAGATTATGTCTCCATACAGAGACCAGGGCTGATTTTAGCGTGCTATATTACGGTGGTCTGGTAGAAAAAATAAGTGGGCAACCAGGGCATATAGCTACCAAAGATAGGAGGCAAACCAGCCGCAAACTATTATGCGATAAAGTAAAAGCGAAACGACGCTTAAGCAGAATATCAGAGCAATTCACATTCTGTTAATAAACCTGTCAGTTAGTTTCTGACGTATTTTTCTCCCTACCTTGTCATCCATCCATCACTCTCTGTGCTGATTGACGTGCAAGGTAGATGCGTGAATGTAGTCACCGAACAAAACTGACATAAGCCTACTGCGCAACACTTCTTAAGTTAGCAGCTAGCTAGCTATGAGCCCATGGCTATGAAGCGGGTTACGGTTAGGTTTAAAGATGCGTTACTTACATCTTGTTACTTATAAGGTGAGGTTTTTGGCCTCATATTTATTCACTATGTCACTAATTGTCACACCAATGTCGAGTTGGAGCAGGGTTGAAATAACATAACGTTTGCTGATGCCTGTTACAATTTGTGATATAATAGCCTACTTCTCACTGGTATAGACAAATTAGATGTTTATATAGATCCCTGAGTGAACTTTTAACAGTCCGCTGAGCCCAAGACAGCCCCGGCCCAATTTAACCGTTCATGATGAAAGTACTGTACTTAAGTACAACTTTGAGGTATTTGTAGGCTACTCTGCTTGACTTCCATTTTATGTTACTTAATACCTCTAATCCTCTAAATTTCAGGAGGAAATGTGATAGGCTACTTTTATTCATTTAATGTTTTGGTACTCCATGTAGGCTATTTGACAGCTTCAGTTACTTTGAAGATCAAGATATTATAAAACAAATATGATTACATGATCAAATATAAGAAATTATTAAAGATTTAACTATCCAACAGTATACTCACGATTGGCTCCACCTCAACCAACTACAAAGTTAAAATGCTGCCTAAACAATGCATTAGTAATAATGGTGATAATGATAAATATATAAATAATAAAGCATTTAGGCCTACTTTTAATACTTTAATGTAATTTGCTGATCATACTATTGTACTTTAGCCTACTTAAGTAAATGTTGAAAAAGTAGAAGCTGTGAACCATGGATGTATTAAGAGAACTGAGAACTCTAAAAGGTTCTACATTCAACTTTTACCTCAACCTGCATTTATTTTGTTGACCACTTGGGGGCAGCGCAACAAGTTGTAAACCAGTGCCCTTTATATAGAGAGTTTGGCCAACTAGGGAATTGAATGTTCTGAGCTATCCAGTTATGCGATTGGTTCCAAGGTGGTCACGTGTTTCGTGGACTCCATTTTGTATACCAACATTCATCTGATTCCTATAGAGCTCAACAGTCCCGCCCCTCCTCTGAGAGACCTTGGGTTCCGGAAGTAAATTTCCCATTCATTTCTCCCATTGACGTCTGGAAAAATGCGTATATAAAGAGTTTAAACCATGCCTTAGGCTAACCAGGTGGTACATGACTCATAAGCATACAACGTATCATTTTGAGTAAAAAAACGAACAGAAAATCCCATAAAAGTCAAAGGTGCAAGACTGTGTACATATTGTCATCTCAGAGTGAAGGAACTACTCATCCCATAAACCACCGCTCACTGAAAAAAGGAAGCTAATGTTAGTTTAGCTAACAGCTAATTCGGCTAACCGCTAGCTGAGACAGCATGTAATAACTTTAAAAGACCCTCAAAATAAAACCTGAAAATAACCGCTAACATATATAACGGCTGTTACGTCAGCTGTAGATGGCTTTACCCAGTGTTAAGTTTGAGTTAACGTTATTTTAGACTGAATCAAGTTGTCAGTTAGCGGTTAGCCAAATTAGCTGTTAGCTAAACTAACGTTAGCTTCCCGGCAGAGGCTAACGTCAGAAGCGTGGAACAGATCAGGATTTGTGCAGTGTCGTAAATCCTCGTGACGGATCGTGCAGGCAGCACAGATCGGGTACTGACACCCCCCCTCCTCACCAGCATGAGTTCCACCAATCAGAGGCATCACTGTGGGATTGTGGGTAATGAAGTACTTATCCAAGACATCGCGAATAAAAGACATTTATCTCAAAACAAGGGTAGTGCCCCATAATTTGTGGTGTCTATATGAGCATATACAATCGCTGAGTCATGTCGGCATGCTGGTTTTAAGTCTACCATCGACGGTTACGATTTTATGGCTTATACTCCAATTTGTCAATGGAGAAATTGCATTGTATTTTTACTTGCGGAACCCGCTGTGGGCGGGACTGTTGAGCTCTATTGACATAGTGCATAGAATAGTGGAAAATGTAATAAATTATTTAAAAAATTACATCAATCACTGAAATGGTTGTCTTTATTATGTTCATAATAATATTGAAGGGAAAGTGAAACACAGCTTGGACGGGGATGTTGTTAGGCTTTTCACAAGTTTAGACAGCTAGCTAATGCTACGCCGACGTTTGCTAGCGTTAGCCTAGCCTGCTAGGTAAATATTACGACTGCCTTCGGAGTTTCCTATATCTGCATCCATGTTGTCAACATAAGACCTGTGGCGTTAGTGCTCCTTTTGTACCATCATTTTATTGAATGAAATATTAAGCTTCGCTCCTACGAGATGGGTGGGGTTTTGTTACGTTACACACAAAGCTATAGCGGACATTAGAAAGGTAAACACTGCTCAGAGACCGGTCACTCACTGCAATGGGCATTTTTTAGAGGCCCATTTACGATATAGAAGGTAAATATACACTGGAATATTTCCGTAAGGGCCTTTTACATATTGATAAACATTGATAATAACATGTATATGCCTGTTTATGGTGAAAATAAGCAATTTATTTTAAGATAGCATATTCGCCCCATAGGATTACACTGTAGAGTCATCTGACGTTGGCCTCCAATATGGCGCCCATGGTTTGAGTTGGCCAAACTCTCTATATAAAGGGCGCTGACAAATCGTAATATCACATTTTAAGTTGATATGGCAAATGTGTTAGCAAGCAGTTGCTTATTTACACATCCAGCAGTTAAGGAGCATCATAGTGTCCATTTAGAGGCAAGTCCAATATTCCCTCTCTTTTAGCTCTGTTTTTGGTCTGCCAACTCCTGAGGGAAATATCTGGCTCTCTAGCTGCTAAATGCTGCACTATGTTCACAACAGGCAGCTAGTCTCTAACTTGTCCATCTGCTGTTTGGTGTTTGCCACGCAGTCTAAAGTGAGTTTATCAGAGTTTTTTTTGGTGTTGAAAACATTTGCCTGTTGTTTATGGAAACATCGCTAATGAGAGTGAACCAAACCAGTTAAGTTCTGGCCTGTAGAACTGAAACAATGAGCTGAAAGTTGCTTAAATTGTCCATAGAGCTGAGGGGAACTACAGTCAGGTGTTAAATGCCTATAGGTTTGTCATTAGGTCACACATACTTCATATGATCCATTGTTTAGATAACAATAGCAATTAGTGCAGCTTTAAGTTAAGCATCTTTCACCACTGTGAAATCTAATAGTACATCAATAAGTTCAGGCATTCAACAAACATGGTTCAGTCTTCAATTTTTTACCTCTAGCAGTAAAAAACCTCTTAATTTGTCTACTAGGCCTAATCCTAAAATAAAACACCTTTAACCTGCTGTGCACATGGATGATGGAGCTTTGATACCTTCTTTGCGCATTCCTACACGGAAACATTTCTTCAGACGGCAGTATTGGCACTGGTTGCGGTGATGCTGATCGATTTGGCATTCTCGATTTGATCTGCACAAAGGAAACAAAAAGTTCAACCACTTAATGTGAAGAGCATCTCATTTTCATTAGTAAAGAAGGTATACATAACAAAAACTTTGCATTTACATCTTTGTCTCCACACTTTCTTTCTTTTCCTCCCTCTCTCTCCCCCCTGACCCCTATGGTGAGTGAACTGTGTGAGCTGGTGTGGCTGAAAAGCTATCAAGGCTGTGACCTTTATAAATCATCGGCCTTACACGCCCTTGTGTTCCCTTTTACAGCAGAACAAGGTCTGCCAACATTTCACAGAGAGACCTTTTTAGTCCAGTATGTGACAAACTGATTGAAAAGACACCTTATTCACAGTTAGTGCATTATTATGTGGAAGAAATAACTACATTCAGAGGCTGAGAATAGTCTTAGCAAGAGCAAATAATTGAGTTGCAACATTGGGTTCCTGTTGTGAAGAATAATGGGAATGTTGACCTTCTGCGGCAATCCATCCTCACATGACTGACCTTCAGGGCTTTCATTTCTTTTCTTTTTTTTTCTCCTTAGGCTGTTTGTGAGACACATCCAAGGTTGGAGCATATCACTCTGGAGTGAGAAATGGAATAATCTGCTGTGTCTTTCATTCATGTGAATGACTATATAATGGCTTAAAAAAAGACTTTGTGCCCCACTGCATTTAGCATTCATAAGCACTATATATCAGAATCAGAATACTTTCTTGATCCCCTCAGGGAAATTATTTAAACATTTACTAAATGGTTTATAACACACTATAGTAGTGTAGTTGTACGCAGATAAAAGGACATGTTTAAGCTTTTATTGATGTACAGTAATGTACAACAATTTTAACTTGAATACACATTTTATATTATTACTATATTGTCTCATTACTGTCTATACACCTACCTCTATGACCTACCGCCACGTATGGGTGCCAAAGGAGGAGTTATAGTTGTTGACAAATCAGCTTACAACTACCTTAAAGTGTGCTATAAACCATTTATATTTATATTTGTGTTACCATAAGAGACACTTTAGTACAACAAGAAGAGTGAGCAAAATAAATGTGTCCTTTAACTCTACTGTTCAAACTATTAACAAAGACAAGACATATATGTGAAGCAGCCGTTACCTGCAGGAGTAGTTAAGGTTTCGTCTGATGCTCCTCTTAAAGAAGCTCTTGCATCCCTCGCAGGTGAACACGCCGTAGTGCTTCCCACTGGACTTGTCCCCGCACACCACACAGTCCACCACGCAGGCCTTGTCCTCGTCCCCAACATCTACATCGCTGCTCCCGGCCTGAGGCGAGCCCTCCTCTTCCTCCCTCCTCAGGTAAGCCTTCTCCCCCAGTCCATTAGTGTCCCCATTGGGGTTGCCCCATCCCCCGCTCACCATGGCCATATTCTTTGAAACACGCAGCCCTGTGAGTAGATCATACACAGACTCGCCCTCTCCCCCAGCTTCAAACTACCCTCAAAGTCTAAAAACTGGTCCCAGATAATAAAAGAGTGGCTCCAGATTTGTATTAAAGGCAGGCTTTGTCCAAAAGGATCTAGAAGTGGGATAAAAAGTCGTCCCGGACTCTCCCGTGTTGACCTTTCTCCCCTTTGGCGTCTGGTTGTAATGACCTGGAGGTCTTTCCCAGTGCTGTTTTCTCTCTCACTCTTCTTTATTCCCTCTGCACTCTCTGTTCCTGTCTTTCCTTCTTGTGTTCTCTGCCCTGACCTCGTATCAATGGCTTCCGAGGTCTGAGAAAACTTCAGACACACATTGAGTGGTTCAGAGTTCAGGCAGGAAAAAAGGGTGCAGCCTTGCTCTTTTCACTGGAAACAATAAATTACACTTTGACTCTTTCTCCCTCCCACTTTCTCTCTCCGTCTCCCTCCTGGAAGAAGTAAAAAGAAAAACAACTCACCTATCCCTAAGCATAGTGACAAGGGACTAAACAGAGTCGCTCTCCAAATGAAAAATAAGCTCAGCCCCTCTCTCAGCACTCAACTTTCTCCCCAAAAGGATAAGCAAGTGGGAGGAAAATAAAAACACAGCTCTCCTTCAGGCAGGGTTAAACTGCCCTGCCCTCTCCTCCAACTTATAAACTAGTCCAACCAGTTCCTGCCGTGCAGAGGTGTTATCTGCTGATCTGAGGCAGTTCTAGTCCAGACTCACTCTTGACTTGTCGGGGCTGTTATAGAAGCAAAGGTGATAGTGAGGAAGAGGAAATAAGGTCATGTTTTGCTCTGGAAATGCTCAGTCATATGTCTCCAAAAGAAAAGAAAAAAGGCTTATGGGGAGTTTTGGAAATTGGGTTGTTGTTTCTTTCTTTGATATTCTGAAAGGACACAACCACTGAGTCACATTTATACAATAAGTGTTTTGGCTCAGGAACACTTCTGTGCTGGATAAATAGCCAAAAAGATCCAACTGAAACCGATTCCACACTTGATAGTTAAATAAGTGTTGAGAAAGACAATGCACTCCTTTTACTCCTGGAGTAATGTCTTTGTGGTCTCTGCATCAACAAATTTCATCAAATAGTTCCTCCTCTTCTGTGTCTGTGGTGTTATGATGTTTTCTTGTGGCTCCCCCAAGTCTTCCGAGTCTGTCGTGTCAGAGGCTTAAATGTCACAGTAAAACAACGAGCCAGAACAAAAAGCAGAGTTGAGAAATCTCCCCCCTTTCTCCAAGCTCACAAAGTCTTGTCTCTTGTTTTGTCAGTGCTTGTCCATCCAGCAGTAACAACCAGAGGCCAGAACCTTTCTGCATTCCCTGTCAGCAAGTCAGGGTGTACTGTTGCACTCTTTACTATTCTGCCCGTCCTTTTTTTCTTCTCTGTTCCGCCTTTCTTTCTGCTGGCCTCGGCAGGAATAAATTAGGCAAACAAGAGCAGGAAAAACACGGTCATAGACCTTTTAGTGAAAGCCAGACGCTGCAGTGGAGAGCAGCCCAGAGATAGCCACCTCTCCTGCTCCTCTCAATCCTCTGTGTGTCTCTGCCTCGCTCCCTCCTTTAGGGAGAGTGAGCGTGTGTCTGTGTGCTAAGGGATTTGACACTGCTATTCAAGCCCTGCCGTTGCCATGGCACTGGATGCCTTATAAGGCCAGTAGAGTCAAAGAGCACAGAATGGGCTGCAGTACACACACTCACAAACACACAGAAAGAATGCCTGGCTGCCTGACTGGCTGCCTGTTTCCCCCCTGACCCCGGGCCAGGCTGGGAGCAAAGGGGGAGTTAACCCTAACACTGCCGTAAGACATAGAGGGGGGGCCTCTGGTCGACACACAGCAAGCGCATGGCACTCACACTCATGTTCTCCACTTCACTCTAATCCCAAAGAATTCCTCCGACTTTGTTGACCCAATAATAACAGGGAGGGCCTGTTGTTGTAGAGTCAAAAGGTTATATGATACGCCACCGGCTCCTTTTCACACCTGCTGCACACACTCACAGGTCTGTGTGAAGGATGCCAGAGATCCTGGTGAACTGCTGCATCCTGGGTGGTACTGGTTGTGTTTTTGCATCCACATTTTAAAATAGTATTGTATGCCCATAAAGCTGTTGGACTGGTGAGACAAGTTGCAACCAACCCAGTGTGTAAGTCCACACTGGATGATTCTGCATTTCACGATTTACTTCCAATGCCAATGTTTGGAGCCAACGTAGGAAGTATAGTTGTGTACCCAGTGAGCTGGAAAGTGTGTGGAGGTCAGGGTGGTGGGTGGTTGTAGCACGCCCAACCTTCATGCAGGAAACGAGAGTTCACAGACCTGCAGTTAACAATTGTGTTTTCATTAACTGTAACCACAATGTTTCCCTAACCCTAACCAACAGTGTGTTTTATCTTTCTAATCAAACCTAACCAGAATGTATTTGCTTTAAACACTTCTTTCCTCTTTCCCCAACCTTAACCATGCCGTAGTTTCCTTCCAGTGTGGCCATTTTGAACAACTATACAGGTCTGACCACATCATACAAAACAGTTATTAATGTTAATTCCGAAGCGCACGCAAGTTGTAGGGAGGTGTTCGTGATGGATGATGGGCGTACAAAGTGCAGGACTTTGACAGTGGCGACTGGGGTTCTCATCCTGATTCCTGCAACCACAAAATGTTTCATTATGCTTTAGTTGCTACGGGTAGGTATAGTAGGAAAACCAATGGAATATACTATCAGCGAACATGCTACTTAACACTTGTTAGTTAAAATATATGTTAAATATGTTAGTTAAAGTTTCCTAATTATCAATATAAATATAAATTTTCTTCAAAACGTATTTGCTGATCCAGATTAGTAGTACATAAATGTAGTTTTTAAGAGACAGGTTTGCTGTTTTATTACTTTTAGTACTCTTGTTGCGTAAACTGATCTTCATACGCAAAATCGGCAGATTGCCCCTGTAAGATAGACTGTAAATCATTCATGGCACAAAGAAAGGTATTGTTACATGCACATACTACTCCTGTTTTATTAACTATAATTTGCTGTGTAACTCATCTATCGTCTTGGCAGTTGGCAATGCTCTTGTGGAATTTCAGCATTGTCATGTGAAGGGAGGACAAAATAAACAATCAGGGCCTGCAACCAAAGTTTCCAATAACAGCCTCCAAACACAGGAGAAAAATAACCCACAGAGGAGGTATTCACTTCTAAGCATGCCTGGTTAAAAGAACCTCTGTGTACCAAAAAGTGTTTGCTCATCACATGGTTTTACAGGAATTCCCCCAGCATGACAAAACATTTTGTCCTTGCGTTCTTCAAAGGAGTGTTTTGTCTCAGAAGATGTATGAATGTCAAAGGAGCAAAGAGGTAAAAGTTTATAACAAGGCTGGCAGGAAGGGGAAGGATTTCTCCTATGCAATTTTTAGTCAGTGACGTTAATTGAGCCTTTTTAAATGTGAGCATAAGGTAACTTAAACCCACATCCGTCACAGCCAGACTCATTGTGCATGGATAGGTCTTTTGTTTGGTTAAGAGGTTATCGGGGCCAAGTTAAGCTGCTGTAAGTTGAATTAGTGCTGTCCTTTAAGCCTCTGTGTATGTGTGTTAGCAGGGGTTGGACCATGTGGGATAGTGTTTGATATTTACTCATAAACCCTCACTCGTACAATATGTTTAAATAGTACAACTTTACTATATCTTAAGTCTAACTGTCATCCGTTGTTTTTTTTAAAGCTCTGTCAAGTTATAGTAAATGAGAAATTGTTTTCTGGGAATAGGAATATAAGGATAATAAAATGTACAGTTTGTTTTATAGGGACACTGCATTTATTTTGTAGACATCCTCTATACAAGTTTGTTAGATGTCAACGTCACTGTGAGTTGCGACAGATTAAAATTAAATGGTATATGCGCTGCTACTTTATCGCAAAATACATTTTAATCTAATATAAAATGCAATTTGGTGACATTTTCATTTCTGCTGAATCTAAAAGTGTAGCAAACTAAGTGGATTTATCTCATGACAGATTATAACATAAAAAAACGTAACCAAATCAAACCTGGATCAGTTCAAATGTAGACAGGAAACTCCTTTAGGGTTAAAAATACACTGACTAATTTAAAACAAACTCATTAATAGTAAAGCATATACAAAAATAACCTTGACTGAAATTTAATTTAATTTATTTTTATTTCAAACAAAACTAAAAATACATATACACATACAGCATGTACCTATACATACATACATACATATGCATACATATCCAAATACACACACATATATATATATATATATATATATAATATGTACAAACGCTCTGTATTTTGTAAATGATGAAGATTTTTCATAACCACATGTTCTGTGAATAATTAATAAGACAAATGATTGCAAATGATAATTGTGATCATGTCTATTAGCAAAATAATTTGGTATTATCAGTCATAATAAAGCAGACCACAGTGATAAGTGCAGTGTGGATCAAGGAGGTTGGACCTTTGACCTTTCCTATGTTTTTATCTCCTGGATTCTGTACAGCGTTGGTGTGTGAAACCGGTTTGTCCATGTTTGCAGCTACTGTTTGTGTGTGTGCAGACACAGTGCATTCATGTATGTTTGAGTGTGCATATATGCACATATAGCAGTTATAGTGTATTAAATGTGTATTTTGTATGTCTGAGGCGGAGTGTGCACATGCCTTTGTGCACAAGTACATATGCCCTGTATATCTGAAAATTAGTGTGAGTGGGTGCGTGTGTGTTTGTGTGTGTGTTTTTTTCTCTTTGAACTGCAGGTCAGGAATGCAGCTGCTCTCAGTGTGAAGTCGAGTGTGGCGGAGTCTGTGCATTCTCAACACAGTAAGGAGGCCAGAGCCACCAGAGTGAAGCAGACAAACCTTTAGTTCACTCACCTGAACACTATACACACACACACACACACACACACACACACACACACACACACACACACACACACACACGCGCATGCACAGGGACATGACAACACACCTCCAATGTAATCCTTTTATATCTCTCCCCAGTTTATTTAAAAATAAATAAATAGAAAAAACATTTTCACATAATATTTACTTATGCTATTTGACACTAAATATTCAAGTATGGCTGCATATCTGCATCAAATGAACATACAGTATTTACAATAGATGACACTGAAATATCGGCTTGCTATCGACTGTTGTTGGTCCATCAGTGTATTGGCATTGGCACTATGTGATATTTATTATAAAATTTAAAATATGAGTGGTTAAATTTAGTTTCATTTCAGTTTCATTCATTTATCATTTAGTTTGTCTCTCGTCATCTGGCTGGATGGACTGGTTCACCGATAGCATGGACATTGTTTTACGTGAGCTTGTGTGTGGGCGGTTTATCATATTTATCGTATTTATACGCACGCACGCACGCACACACAAAATGCATACAGGTTTAACCTGAACAAATAATGATAGAAAATACTAATATAACTCAGTAGAATTCCATAGCCATTTATTTTGCATATTAAGTGTGACCTTGGTCTGAAACAATTAGCTGATTGCTGCAAATGGTGGTCTAATTATTGGTCTGGAAGTGTGTTAACTGCATTAGTTAAGGTGCAGAGGAATTTGAAAACTGGGGTTAAACTTTAACTCTGAGGACTAACTCTGGGTGAACAAGAGCACATGACTCCCTGCTCCTTCCTCATTAGCCCCTACTGCCCTTTGGCCTAGAGGCCAGAGAGAAAATACCCCCCCCCCCCTCTCTCTTTCTTTCTATTTCTCTCTGTCTCTCTCTCTCTCCCTTCTCACAAAACACACTCTATCCTCAGGCCTTTGACCTCAAGTGAATGACGGAGCAATATAAAATACACAGGGCAGTGGAACCTGCCAAAGAAAAACATCTGCTGGGGTGACTCCAGAGCAACACACGGCATCCAATCAATATTTGCCCTCCTCCCTGCCCAGGACCTACCCAGGATGGTGGGAAACTTCACATTTGGTGCGTGTTGTTGTCATTCAAATCAGCTATCTTGTGTTCGCTATGAACAAGGTATGAACCCATTGTTTGCAGAGGAGACGATAGAACTGTTTACTGTAACAGCAGTGGAGCTTTTTTCATCCATGTGTCTGCTGTAAAGATAAGATACCTTATAAAATGAGTTTAAACCAAATTGCTCTGGCTCCACCAAATTAACTCTGTTCTTAACAATATTTCTGTTTACATTTCAATAACTTTAAAGTTACGTTACATTAAGCATTTTCCACACTTTATGGAAATACCACTTATGTTGTATGTACCCGTTTGTACTCGTTTCCAGATTACATAAGATATTTCTCATTTTGGGGAATAATTCTACCTTTTGGTAAATACCGAGTAGTTAATAGTTATTTAAATGCTGAGATAAGAAGATTGAAACCACTCTTATGTTTGTGTGCTAATAAGTCTGTGGAGCTAGAGAACAGGGGGGCAAGTAGCTTAGCTTAGCATACAGGCATATTTGTTAAATGTAAAAAGGAAAACATGTAGCTAGCTATTATTATAGTTTGTATGCTAAGCTAACCTTAACATGTAAAAGGGTTAGCCTACATGTAGTCTATATCTATGTAGGAAATATTTATTCATAATTCAAATTGAAAGTCCAAAGAGAAAACGAAGCGAGCTCAAATTAAAAATATTTAAAATTGTACTACTCTACTAGGAAAAATCATGCCATAATTAAATTTAAAAAAGGAAACTGAAAAAGCTGCTGGAGCTGCTACCCCCGCGACCCGACCCCGGATAAGCGGACGAAGATGGATGGAACTGAAAAAGCAAAGTTGAAATGTAAAATGATAATTTGAAAATGTAAAGTTCAATGTAAAAAGTCAAATTTAAAATGCAAAGCTTAAATATAAATGCTTAAACTGAAATCTTTTACTGAATGATAGAAACATCAAATATGAAACTCAAAATGTGAAATGGAAAAGCTTAAATAGAAATACTTAAATTAAAATCTCAAATAGAAACAAATAATTAAAGGGGTGATAGAATGCAAAACTGATTTTACCTTGTCATAGTTGAATAACGACAGTTCGGTGGGTAAATAGGACATACAGAAGCTCAAAATCCCATTGATACCCCTATCCTCTGCAAATCTCACATTTTGAAACTGCCGCTGAAAACGGGCGAATCTCAACAAAGCTAAAAGTTGACGTCAACATCCCAACTTCTAGTCTTTGTCACGCCCCAACATTTGCATAGGCTACACCACTGACATGAGGTCAGCTTAGTCTTCTGAATCTAGCTAGGTCATGCAGATCTCCAGAGGTCCGCTATTTAATTACTAAATTCACTTTTGAGACTTTTTTATGCGAGGTATGTATGTATGTAGAGGTCAAATATGGGCCGTTTTACGAAAATTTATGGCTAATTGCAAATTTTGTCCAACTGTGTGTCGCAGTTCAGCAGGAGCTCAGCAGGCTACGTGACAGCGGCCGGTGCTGCCTCACCGCCCCGTGTCCTACTTCATAGACTCCGGCTCGCTGTGAGCTAGCTGGATCTCCGTCACGAAGGGAAGCCCAAGGCGCTCCATACCCGCGTAAAGTCACCGTTTCTGGGTTACTGGACTACAAAATGCTGAGGCCCTGATGGAGCTCCAGGGCCTGCAGCTAGCCGCGATCTTTACCCATAGGATTGAAGGGACAGTAGCAGCTAACGAAATCCCTAGCTAATGTTCACAAAAAAAAAATTAAATTGAAATCTTGTTAGCTTTATAAGACCTTGGGGTAGATGTTATATAAGTGGCGTGACGAAATTCTAACTTTTTTGCTCGCTTAAAAAAGTCACAGAAGTGAATTTAATAAAGAAATAGCAAAACAAACAATGTATAACTTTGCAGTGTCTGAAATATGAGACCTGCTGTCTCGTCTCCAATGTGTTTCTATGGGGTTCGCTCAAACCAATCAGCGCACAGCTCATCTAAATATTCATGAGCATACCATATTTGGAAGAAAAGCTCTTGTTCCAAATAGAGCCATATTCACAGGGTAGTTAAGGGCCTAATAAAATAGCATTCGGGCAATTTTCAGCCCAACCAATGTTACATACCCTATTAGGAGACCTTAAGGAACAGTGTGAAATACCCTATATAATCATTCTATCACCCCTTTAATAATTTTCAATTTGAAGTTTTATCTTTTGAATTTTCTATTTGGTAATTGCCTTTGACATTTTAAGATTCACCATTGCTATTTCTATTTAACATTAAGGCTTTTCATTTTGAAGTGACACTTGTCAATTCAAATGAGGAGGCGTGGCCTAACGGCTGGCTTGTCACGTTAGACTGTACGGTCTCAAGTCCGACAATTTTGTCCGTTATTTCGGACTGGAGAGTCCGACAATATATCGGAGCAAATGTGCAATTGGCCATCAATTTTTGTAAAACTTCCAATTTTCAAACTCTACATAGTTGATTTCTCGCATAAAAAAGTCTCAGAAGTGAATTTAGTGGTGAAATAACGGACAAAAATTGTCAGACTTGAGACCCTACAGTCTAACGTGACAAGCCAGCCGTTAGGCCACGCCTCCTCATTTGAATTGACAAGTGTCACTTCAAAATGAAAAGCCTTAATATTAAATAGAAATAGCAATGGTGAATCTTAAAATGTCAAAAGGCAATTACCAAATGTAAAATTCAAAAGATAAAACTTCAAATTGAAAATTATTAATTATTTGTTTCTATTTGAGATTTTAATTTAAGTATTTCTATTTAAGCTTTTCCATTTCACATTTTGAGTTTCATATTTGATGTTTCTGTCATTCAATAAAAGATTTCAAAGATTTCAGTTTAAGCATTTATATTTAAGCTTTACATTTTAAATTTGACTTTTTACATTGAACTTTACATTTTCAAATTATCATTTTACATTTAAACTTTGCTTTTTCAGTTTCCTTTTTTTTTTTAATCTAATTATGGCAAGATTTTTCCTAGTAGAGTAGTAAAATAATATTTTTAATTTGATCTCGCTTCGTTTTCTCTTTGGACTTTCAATTTGAATTATGAATAAATATTTCCTCCGGTAGATTTATGAGGACTATGGTTAACTACTCCTTAGATCTCTGCAGGGGAAATCCAGACAGCTAGCTAGACTATCTGTTGAATGTGAGTTTTCTGTTGCACGACTAAAACAACTTTTGAACGTAGGCCTACACACTTCCCGAGGCTGTTTTGCAGCTACACTGGGCCTGCTGCCGGTGCTTAGCGCTGCCCAAGCGATTAGGGCTGCAACAACGAATCGATAAAATCGATAAAATTCGATTATTATCGATTTGTTGTGTCGTGCAACTATTACGCTACTCAGTCGCAGAGATAAAAAAAAATGGAGTCGAGCGCGGAGCGGAGCAGCGTATTGCGAAAGAAAAGAAAAGAGCAGAGCGAGGGTAGAGGAAATACGGAGAGAGACCCGTAACGTTGTTCTAAAACACACGGCGGAGGCAGAGAAATCAGTACGACCTAAGTCATCCAAGGTGTGGGAGCATTTCACACTAAATAAATCGAAAACGTGTTAATTGCAAGATAAGCAAAAGCGACATGGCACAGGCACACCACGGTGATGATTCAGCACCTAAAACGTAAACATGTTGGAGTCCTTGATGAGGAGGAAGGGAGTTCAACAGCAGGGTGAAGTCACTACAGAATCCTACTTTTGTTCCGTTTTGAAGTGAGGAACGTAACGTCCCTCCAGTAGCTCTTCTGGTGCTGGTGTGGTATTTACTCGTTATCCAGCTTGACAAGCATGACAAGCTAGCGTTAGCTCGTTAATAACAGTAGTAAAGCAGGCAAGACTAAAGACATGTTTTTATTCACTCGCCTTTTGTGGCCCATTCATTTTTCAATCTGTTATCATGTATATATTATAATATATATGTACATATATAATGTGGTGTATAAATGAACTTAACTTGCACTTACTACAATGATGGTAATAATTTAATGAATAAGCTTCGTGTGTGTGTGTGTGTGTGTGTGTGTGTGTGTGTGTGTGTGTCTTGTCTGTATCTGCTCTTTGGGTTACTTACCTTTACACAACTATTAACTAAAACAACAAGTATGTATTGAGTTGATGTAAATTAATGCTTTTTTTTTTTTTTATCCGATTCAGCGATTAATCAAAAAAATAATCGACAGATTAATCGATTATTAAAATAATCGTTAGTTGCAGCCCTAATTGTGATTGGTTTAAAGAAATGCCAATAAACCAGAGCACGTTTTTCTCCCATCCCGGAATGCTGTGTGGGCTAGCCAGACCCTCTTCTGCAGTGCTTTGGAGGAGGGTCTGACCTATTGTAAATATACAAATAGTGAAGCTTTAATTGTTACCAGTCTTTTAGTTGCCTGTTAATTGCCATTAACATTGACAGTAGTGTCAATATGTTGTCAGCAGAAAGCCCATTTGAAAGATGAACTTGCTGCACTTTTAACCATCCAAGAAGCCTGATATTTTCAGACCGGGCATTAACCTAACACTCCGTGTAGCCACAACTATTTGATTGTGTTCCCAATCACCAAGTTCAATCTCTTGTGAATCTGAGTCCAATCTGTTGCTCCCCGTTTGTGGCCTCTGCTTTCGGGAGACATTGCCTAGAGGTCAACTAAGGTGCTTAGGATAACAGAAAATGTACCTAATCTGCTCATTGAAGACGACACAAATGCTTTAACAGGATTAGGACGAGGCCACTCCCCCGGCCATCTTTCCCCTCTAAACACCTTATTGCTGTAATCTACCTCTCACAAGCTGACGAGCTAACCGACCTCTTTAGATCATCTGCTCTGTTGCTGGCCTCAACACTGATCTGTGGTGTGTTCAGCCACCTACAATGGCTTCATTATATAAGGTAAATCACAAAACATGCTCCATCCAGGTGTAAATTCATCAAGTTCAGTACAGCAAACACATATTTTTGCATGTTTTAGTTAATTTACTCAGATTAACTTCACATTAGGAAATGAATGTGAGGCTTTTCCACTGCACACCTTATGTAGATTTTATACAGGCTATTGTCCACCCCATTTATATCAAATATGGTAGACTAAATAATAGAATCACCTTTCAGCACCACAATCCACATTTTCCAGTAGTGATCATACAGTTGAATCATCACCTCTCTAAAAACAACAAAACAAAACTTAACTTCATGAAGGCAGACTATATTGTAGGACTGTTGTATTAACTAGTTTAGGTGTACCTAATACTAAGATAACTGGATGTATTTGATATTGTCAATCCATCACAGTGAACATCATGCCCTCAATCTGCACCTGTAACTGCATAACCATATATACGATGAGAACACAACTTTGGCAATTGTAAAAAGTCTCTGCAAGGTTATTTTCACACTGCAATCAATGGAAACGAAAAGACAACCAGTTGCTGCATGTAAGATAAAAACAAAAAACATGAATTGTTCTAAAGAGTTATGGGTGCCACTGTGGCATTGAAATCAAACCAAAACCAACATCATAAGCAATCTAAAAGTTAACAATATTGAGAAGTATCCTTTATTGACTGTCAAGAGTGGCAGGGTCCTTTGAAGAAATCTACCTGTGAAATGTCCTGCAAAATTCATTTTAGGTTAGCTTGATGTATTTCTTTAATACAGTTTTTAATTCTAAAAAGTACAGAAAGGGTCAGCACACACAGGGGCAGTGAGGGAAGGTTTATCAGTGATCTGACGACGCCCCTGATTACAGGTAAGCACTTGTGCACCTGTTGGCAATAAGTTGACGACATGTTGGTCAAAAGTTAAAATGACACAATAATAAATTGAATGATTATTTCACACTATAGAAGCCGAAATGGCTACATTTTGAGATTGAAACCTAAACAAACAATCCAATTGATTTGGGTGGTCAAACCCTTTTTTTGTACTTTTTGGACTTTGACTTTTAGTTACGCACAACTTATTTGCTTTTTTTCCTTCTTCACAGTTTGAGTCTACAAGCCTCTGGAACTCTACTGGAAAGATAAAACAGCAAACATCCAAAAGGTATTTGTTCATTTGGTGTTTTGTTGATGGTGGTGGAGAGCGCTGTCTAACATACCAGTCCAAAATCTGTGACTGTTATTCACATCACTGATGCATCTGGAAGCAAGCATCTCCAATTTTTATATTTCTCCACTGATTTATTCAGAATTTGTATCATCCCATTTGTATGAATAAATAAATGAATCAGTTTTGCGTTATGTAAAAGGTCCATCTCATATAGGATCTCATGAACCACAATAACACCACATATTTCATGTTCCAAAGAAAAGCAAATCATTGCTGCAAACCACATGTTATACAGGGTTCCTGAACCAAAGAACATAAAGTAAAGCATGTTTTACACAGAAACACCACTGGCTAGAAACGCAATTAAAACAACAACACAAAAACACGTTTTTCTTAATGACCAGGCACTGTCTAGATACCCTGTTAATGAGTATCTGGACTAATAAAGTGTTTTATAATTTGGATCCCTATTAGTTGTATAGCTCCTCTTCCTGAGATTCATGGGGGGAAAAATACTATAACATTTTTATTTGAATATGTTAATAAAAGTAAGTCATATTACATACTGTACATGGACATATGCCTACATAATGCATGTGCATATAAAACAGGTATAAAATAAGATAAAACAAGGCACAGTACTGGTTTGTTATAATCCGCAGTACTGCAACATATATACTGCAATCAAATGTATGAATCAGTCAGAATTGACTTAAATCTATCTATGACCCACAAGGAACAGCCTGTAAAATTTATTTTTCTTTGAAGCATTAGTTCTGGCTTTTGTAATAGTGCTTATCCCTAATGCAAAAAGTCTTTTTGTATTGTTTTAGTGTTTCTAACAAAACATATATTTTTTTTGTTTTACTAAATAAAGGACACAATAAAACAAAGCCTTCCTGGTGTAAGTGTGCCAAGTGCTCATTGAATTAATCCTATTATCCAGAATGAATTTCAGCCATCAAACAACTTTCTTAACCTCTAAATGATCTAAGTGGGTGAAGGCACAAAGTGGATGTGATCGGCCAGTTGATTGAGGTCAAATCTCTTTCGTGCTTCTCCATGCCAATTGTACGCTCATCTGCGTGTACTCTCCATGGGCTGACTGGTATCAGAAAGCTCAGGAGAGAGGTGTTAGGTCAGCATGGCACAGAGCAGAATAGAGAGATATAGAGATGAGAGGGCATATGTGGTTGTGACAGGTGAGCTAATGGATTTAAGAAAGAGGGCGCCGGGATGCAGGCGCAAGCTGTGATCTCTTTATACAGCTTACTGAGGGACAACTTATTAAAATAAAGAACGGATGAAGAGCGTAAATAAGTTGACCTAAAACCCCTAGGTCACTGCCCCTCCCGTGTGTGTGTGTGTGTGTGTGTGTGTGTGTGATTGCGTCCACCCCCCACACTGATTGACAGCCTCTGTCGTCTAATAATGGTTTGAGTATTTTTCCCAGGCACTGAAAAACTCCCCTATCCACAGGCTCGAACGATGGCAGTTACATGTGGGGGTTTCAAAATGTGTCCAGAGATGTGGAGGATCTGATATATATATATATATATATATATATATATATATATATATATATATATATATATATATATATAGTAATTACTATATTTACCAGATGAGAGTGTTACAGCCTGTATACCGTCCAAATAGTGACTATTTAAATACCAAAATCTGTGTGGTCTCATGTTCTTTGTTTTACTTTCTTATGTCACTTGTTCTTTAGTGCACTTTTGTAAAACTGTATTTCAATGCATATTTCATCACACACAATCTTTTTATCATTAGCGAGATTAGATTAGACCTTTTATGCTTTCATTTTGGATGAAGGTGAAAACAAGGTTCAATCCATTTAACGTAGAAATGTTGAAGTATGTTTGAGTAACATTCATTTAAAAGCAAAAACCTCAAGCGGTTTAACGAGTTCCAGTGAGAGAATGTATATGGAATACTTAATCATACTTCAATAGAGTATTCAACATATGTATAAGTATGATTTTCATGTACTTTACTTGAGTATTTCCATTTGGTTCTTTATATTTATTCTCCACATCATTGAGTAGGGAAATATTGTTCTTTTTACTCCAATTACATTACTCCACTTCTTTTTTTTTTTTAAATCATGAGAATGAGCAGTAATCATACATTATCATATGATGGCAGTCCTGGGGCTGTAATACCGAGATAGATCCAAAGGTACAATTGCTCAAGTACTGTACTTAAGTACAATTTTGAGGTACTTGTACTTTAATTATGCTATGCTACTTTGTACTTATACTTTACTCCATTTATTTGACATCTGTACATGGAGTTAGTTAATAGTTGAGTTGCTTATTAGGGTTTTAAATACGATGAGCTTATAAAATACAATGCACTGGTATGAATAAAACTACATAACAGTATATAAAGTGGTCAAAATAAGCTCTGGCATGAATTAACAATCTTATACTCTAGTATATAATAATGAATCACCAACCAGGGCCATTTCTCTGCAGAACAAGTACTTTTACTTTGATAATTTAAGTATATTTAGCTGTTAATACTAATGTACTTTTACTTAAGTAAGATTTTGAATGCAGGACTTTGAGTATTTTCACATTGTGGCATTGGTACTTTTTTGAGCCATGTTTGATTAAAAAATACACTTTCTTTTCTCTCCAGGGGATATTTTGGCATTATGTGGGCTCTTTGATACAAGAGTCACCCAGAGGTTACAGCAATCATGTCGTCTAAAAAAAAACCTTTGATAAACTTAGAAGCTTAACATAGATCTTAGAGCGAGCGGACACAAAATGGAATGATAATTGTCTCATCTGCTCTAATAGCAGCTATTACAACAATAGCGATGGTGACCTGGAGGCATGGGGGAACGGCGAGGACGGGCCCTCTTTGATGACCTCTGCTCGGGAAAGGGCAAGCTCTGGCAAGAGTCAGGGCGTCAGGGGCTTGCCACCTCGTCTGCCACTCTGAATCCTCCATTCACAGGCTAACACAACAGCCAGGCATCACTGTGACCCTGTGGGTGTGACACTCAACCTTTGCCTTAACCTCCTGACCGATGGTCACAGCTGCAGCTGACTGGCTCGGGGAGGTCAGGGCAGGGGGGTCGGCTGGAGATGATTGAGAGGTGAGCGTGGAGAGAAGATGGAGATAGAGGAAATGGAGGGTAAAGGGAGAGAAATGGAGATTTGAGTAAGAGGTAAAGAGCAAAGGATGGGTATGAAGGGATGGTAGGAGTAAGCTGGGTTTTTAAAGGATCAGGATTACATTTTTAATGGGTTTTCAAATCTGGGAACATTATGTAACAGTATAGAACAAAAATGTCATAATATAGAACAAAGAGTACAACTTAGACATATATACAAACACTATACATTCTTATTTCCAATTATTACATATTTAAACCGTTAATTGATAATACATTATTTTAAATACAAATATTGTTGCATGTAAACTATCCACTTTTACCCAATTTCTGTCTCTGCTAAAGGCTAACGGCTCAATGCTACATTAGCTGCTACTAGCATAACACACTCTAATGTCTGACCAAGCGGTTGACGGTCGATTTGCATTGTGGGTAATGTCGCACCAGGTTTTGACAAGGAAGAAGAATGCGTGGATAAAGATGAAAAAGATCATATCTTTATATGGTTATGCTGCATTCATTTTAATCCTTTTTTAAACTGTTCATCTTGAGTTTGTGGAGTGCTCTTTAAACTCTCCAAAAAAAAGTATACCAATATCTTTTTTCAAAAGGATCAGCTTTACAGCAATTTCTTGTCATAGCTGGCTACAAATAAACCATTGTAGAGAAGTGGAAATACTGAAAGGCAGAGAGAGCAAGATGGGGAGCACTATGAAAGTGTTAAGAAGACAAATGGGCTGGCCGTACATTTTGTGTACACATCAGCTATTGTCCTGGCCCCCATCCCCCTTCTCTGAGCTTTGTGACGAGCTCACGGCAGGCCGGGAGTGGCTTTATACAGTCGGCTTGTACAGACGGGAAAAAGGACATGTGCGCTTTCGAGGTCAGTCCCGAGATCCTCAGAGGGTTCAGTCCTTGAACCTGCCTCTCACATTCATGACAGCTGTTTCTCAGACATAAGGAATGTGTCTTGTGATGTGTGAGTCCTGTTAGAAAAGTTAGGCTTTGGATTCCTGTTCAGTTTATTGGTGACTCTCAGAAGGGTTGAAAAGGCAGAACTGACAATGTTTTCCATGTTTGACTACTTCCCTACTCTATATTTACCTCTCTAGAGCCAATGGATGACAGACTGCTGTAGATTAACATGCTAATATTTGCTAACCAGCACTATATGAAAAGTAAAGGGATCACCAACGTTCATCCTGAATAGGACATCAATGTGTGCACCAAAATTCATGGCAAGCCATCTAATAGTTGTTGGGACATTTCGCTCAAAACCACAAATATCAACCTCATTGTGGCGCTAGAGGAAAGGTCAGGGGATCACCAAAGTCAGTAGAATTCATCCTCTGGCCACGATGGACATCTCAACTAAATTTCATTCAATCCATTCAACAGTTAATGAGATATTTCAGTCTTGAACAAAGTGGTGGGCCAACATTGCTAATCATATAGCGAAGCTGCTAGCATGGCTAAAAGAGTCTGCAGTGTGAGGGTTCTATCTGAATGGTGTACAGCATATGAGGGACTTGGATTTAGCAGGGCTGTCCATTGTAGTTTATGTGGATAAACTTGACACTTATGAGGCTGATTCTCTGACTGAAGAGTCACAGGATCACAGAACAGTCTCTTCCCTCCTCCACTCCAAGGCTTCCCCTGCAGCTTTCTGAGCTCCACTCTGGTGGTGGTGACTCTCCGTCATGGCCGCCACTTTCTGCTCCAGCCTCCACACTTGCTCTCGGTACTTCCTGCGAATCTGCCGGTACGAACTCAAGGCTTTACTGGAATGGAAGACACCCAGCAGCGAGATACAATTTAATACACTCACATTAAAAAGGACACTACAGAACTAATACTTTGTAGCTTTAGTTGTAGATGCAGAAAGATGATGATTAACTTACCTGTGAGCTTGTGTGAGCCGAGCAATCTGCTCTCCATTGTCCCTCCTGTGCGGGGTGCTGTCTGACAGAGCTGTGTTAAGTGAGTCTTGGACTAAAGCCAGTCTCTTCTTAAGGGCTTGTTCCCTGAAAACAAAAAGCAAGATTAGATGAAAGAGAAGTGAAAACATCATGCCAGTCAGTTCATTTTGCATACTTAACTGGGCTTACAATAACGTGTGGGCGGCCTAAACACTTATACATACCTTTTTAGTGCATGAAATGCTGAGCTATTAAAATAATAACTGTTGGAAGGATTTTATAAATAACGTTTTAATGTTAAACATACATTTGGCACAGTGAATCCTTAGTATTTTTTTTATGAACTTTGTTTATTGTTTTTTTTGCAAAAATTAATAATACAGTTACAGTTGCTTGTGAGTGACTTATATTATAAAATAACCTAAAAAAAAAACATGAATCCTTATTACCCATAAGTTGTAATATATAATTATTTTTTTTAACAAATAGGCTAATTTATATTTGCCCCTATTATTTAGGACTCATGTTAAGACATTTTAACTTTTGAAAAAACTTTCAAAAAATGAATAATTTGGTGGTCCTCCTGCAGTAACTCTGAGGACCCCCTAGGGGTCCTGGATCCCCTGTTGAAGATCTCTGCTTTAGAGCGACTGTGATGCAGAGTGCTTACAGCAGAGCTTTGTTTAAAAGTATTTACTACTCGAGGTCAGAAGAGAAAAAGGATGCACTCATGGAGAGAACAAGAAGCCCTTTATGTCCAAAGTCTGCATGTATTCTGATAGTGTTACTAAGCAACAAATAAAACCAGGAAACCGATGTCTGAATGATTTATTTTTTCTACTGACTACATTCATCAGGTACATTTTTTTCATTTACTTGCCTAGATTTCTCCAAGTGACATTACATTTGATAATTTGCCAGGTTAACCTGTTAAGGCACTTTAATAGTATTTATAGTAGTATAGCTTTTACTAATGGTATTTTACAGTATAGTATTTCATTTGCAATGTTATTGCTATGCTTTAAACATTGGACTGCAGTGCATAGAGAAATGACAGTGTCTCACCTTTGCAGGACGGCCTGCAGCTCTTTCAGAATGGGTCTGGTTCTAGCATCAGCGATGTCCCCATCATTACCCAGTTCAACTGCATTTTCACAGAGCTTCTGAAACATAACATTAAATTATGATTATCTTTCAAGCTCAAAAGCCGTTCCCCATTCAATTCTTAATAAACATGTAAACATTTATCTAAAGCTGTGTCACAGCTCCGGGAACCATCACACCACCAAACACCAAAAGCTATGTGGCATCCATCTCTCCATCCCATGGGCCCACCACCTGTGGGAGGAACCGCTGGGGTCGGGTGCGCTGCCACACGGGTGGCAGTGAAGGTCAGGGGCCTCGACGGACCAGACCCGGGCAGCAGACGCTGGCTCTGGGGACGTGGAATGTCACCTCTCTGTGGGGGAAAGAGCCGGAATTTGTGCGGGAGGTGGAGTGCTACCGGTTAGATCTGGTGGGGCTTACCTCTACACACAGTCTTGGTTCTGCAACCATACTCCTGGATAGGGGTTGGACTCTTTTCTTCTCCGGAGTTGCCCAGGGTGTGAGGCGCCGGGCGGGTGTGGGGATACTCACAAGCCCCCAGCTGAGCGCCGCTACGTTGGAGTTAACCCCAGTGGACGAGAGGGTCGTCTCCCTACGCCTGCGGGTTGACTGTTGTTTGTGCATATGCACCAAACAAGAGTTCGGAGTATTCGGCCTTCTTGGAGACCTTGAGTGGAGTCCTGCATGGGGCTCCAGTGAGGGACTCCATAGTTCTGCTGGGGGACTTCAACGTACACGTGGGCAATGATGGAGACACATGGAGGGAGAGGCGTGATTGGGAGGAACGGGCTCCCTGATCTAAACCAGAGTGGTTGTTTGTTGTTGGACTTCTGTCAGTTCTTCTTCAGTTGCAAGGTACCGAAGGGCCCGAAAGGCTGCAGCCTCTGCCGTGAAAGAGGCAAAGCAGCGGGTGTGGGAGAAGTTCGGAGGAGACATGGAGAAGGACTTTCGGTCGGCACCAAGGTGCTTCTGGAAAACCGTTCGCCAACCACAGGAGGGGGAAGCGGGGAACCATCCAAGCTGTGTACAGTAAGGATGGGATGCTGTTGACCTCAACTGAGGAGGTAATAGGGCGGTGGAAGGAGCACTTTGAGGAACTCCTAAATCTGACTAATACGCCCTCTATGGTAGAGGCAGAGCTGGAGGATGATGGGGGATTGTCGTCAATTTCCCTGGTGGAAGTTGCTGAGGTAGTTAAACAACTCCACAGTGGCAAAGCCCCAGGGATTGATGAGATCCGTCCAGAAATGCTTAAAGCTCTGGGTGTGGAGGGGATGTCTTGGTTGACACGCCTCTTCAACATTGCGTGGAAGTCTGGGACGGTGCCTAAGGAGTGGCAGACCGGGGTGGTGGTTCCCCTTTTCAAAAAAGGGGGACCAGAGGGTGTGTGCCAATTACAGGGGTATCACACTTCTCAGCCCCCCCGGTAAAGTCTACTCCAAGGTGCTGGAAAGGAGGGTTCGGTCAATTGTCGAACCTCAGGTTCAAGAGGAACAATGCGGATTCCGTCCTGGTTGTGGAACAACGGACCAGATCTTTACTCTCGCAAGGATCCTGGAGGGAGCCTGGGAGTATGCCCAACCGGTCTACATGTGTTTTGTGGATCTGGAGAAGGCGTATGACCGGGTCCCCCTGGGAGATACTGTGGGAGGTGCTGCGGGAGTACGGGGTGAGGGGGTCCCTTCTCAGGGCCATCCAATCTCTGTATGACCAAAGCGAGAGCTGTGTCCGGGTTCTCGGCAGTAAGTTGGACTCGTTCCAGGTGAGAGTTGGCCTCCACCAGGGCTGTGCTTTGTCACCAATCCTGTTTGTAGTATTTATGGACAGGATATCGAGGCGTAGTCGGGGTGGAGAGGGGTTGCAGTTCGGTGGGCTGGTGATCTCATTGCTGCTTTTTGCAGATGATGTGGTCCTGATGGCATCATCGGCCTGTGACCTTCAGCACTCACTGGATCGGTTCGCAGCCGAGTGTGAAGCGGCAGGTAGGGAATAAGTCCTTACCCCAAGTGAAGGAGTTCAAGTACATTGGGGTCTTGTTCGCGAGTGAGGGGACAATGGAGTGGGAGATTGGTCGGAGAATCGGCACAGCGGGTGCGGTATTACATTCAATTTATTGCACCGTTGTGACGAAAAGAGAGCTGAGCCGGAAGGCAAAGCTTTCAATCTACCGGTCCTACCCTCACCTATGGTCATGAAGGCTGGGTCATGACCGAAAGAACAAGATCCAGGGTATAAGCGGCCAAAATGGGTTTCCTCAGGAGGGTGGCTGGCGTCTCCCTTAGAGATAGGGTGAGAAGCTCAGTCATCCGTGAGGAGCTCGGAGTAGAGCCGCTGCTCCTTTGCGTCGAAAGAAAAAAGAAATTGAGGTGGTTCGGGCATCTGGTAAGGATGCCCTCTGGGCGCCTCCCCACCTCAGGATCCCCCAGTTGGAGCTGGTTAATGTGGCTCGGGAAAGGGAAGTTTGGGGTCCCCTGCTGGAGCTGCTACCCCTGTGACCCGATACCGGATAAGCGGACGAAGATGGATGGATGGATGTGTCACAGTGTTGTGAGCAGTTAAACCAAAAAATTATTTTCCCTTTTACAGATTGTTTTATTTGAATGGGTTTTAGAGGCCTGAAGGGATAAACATATCCAAAAACTTACAATAAAAAAGGTAAAATACATCTACTTTAGTGGAGCATAAATATTGTTGTTTTTTCCCCTTATTTCCTTATTAATCATCTTGGAACCCCTCAGATTTATCTATCTTTGTGTGGACCCCACCCCTAGGTTGGGAACGATCAAAAGCTTGAGAAAGAACTGTGCTGAACCGAATAACATGTATTATGCTGCAATCAGAAGCCATTGTGATTTAGTTAAAATTGTTAACAGGATAAAGTCTATAAGATCAGTTCTTGAGCCTGACTATGTGCATCTAGACAACTTTTGTTCTTTTAAACCATTAAAGAAGGAAAAGAAACCAGTTTTAGAGGGAAATTGAAACCCTTGATGGCGCAAATCTCCGTGCAGCCATAGTTTCTGCTACCCTGTGTCTACAGTACATAGACAAAAAGCTGTGTTAACTAAGTAGCTGTTCTTTCTCGTTTGACAATGACAAAGTGGTGCGGTATTAATCTGTGCTGCGGCGACAGGACAGCCCAGCAGAAGACCTTGTGGAACCAAAATATCCCTCTTGGCCTGGAGGGATTCTGCTTTGGTAGATGTGTGATTTCCCATGTGGGACACCCAGATTTGAATCGGGTCTGCCACAGTAGACCAACGTCCTGCTCCCTCTTGTTCATTTCACCTTGACTTTGTATTATTTGAAAAATAGTCTCTGTTACTGCTGTAGGACTCTGTCCTACCTGTTGTTCGGTCTTACGATCCTCCATCTCCTCTCTGAGGCTTTCTGGAGCGAAAGCTCCAGCTGATTCCTGGGCCTTCTGGGCCATAAAACCCCACTCCAAACACCTCAGCTCTTTCTCCTTGAGGCGGATTAGAGCTCGCAGATCTGACATCTCCTCCTGAAAAAGTAAGTCCATAAACCATAGTATATGAAGAGTTGAACACAGCTACAGTATAAGAAAAGATATACGTGTGGAGTCGTGTTAGAAGCACAAGATGTAGATATTTTATCACAACCAGCAGCTTTTACCTTTACTTTAAGGCTGTTGTGGAATGTGTAGATGTGTATATGATTTCCTGTATTGGCCCTGTATTGGTATTGGTCACCCTAGGTTTTTAATAACATATGCTGGAATCACACTGTGGAAGTTAGGATTATATTTTATGAACCTTAATAATTTGAATATCAAGATATACACACTCTAGTGATTAGTAATTAGTGAGTTTTAGAGCGGCTGGTAGGTGGATTTGGAGCAGGCTACTCATTTCCCCGTTTCTGGTTTTGTGTTTAAAATTTAAAACTTTAATAAATGCTTTACCAGTTTCAGACCTCACTGGATATATGAGATGGAGATCTGCCAGCCGTGTGTATTGTTCTGTTGTACTGTATGTGAGCTAAGTGTAATGTTGTGTTTTACAATAAAGATTTGTTACCTTAAACAATTCACCCAAAAGAACTATGACATTCAGACAAAAGCCACTTCTATCTCATGATCTCTTTGCATGAAAGGTTTTGGCAGTTAAATTAGGACACACAGCTCCTACCCTGACAGAGATGAGTTCATAGAAGAGGGAAGCCTTCTCTTTTTTTGCATCAGGAGGTTTGGCGTTATCTTTAGTCACATGTCCCCCTCTTGATCCGGCCGGGTGACCAGTTTCGGGGGTCATTTTGCCCTCAACTCCTGGACTCGGTTTAGGTAGACAAATGGCCGCCCGCTCCCTCTTCAGGTGCTCAATATGCTGACGGAGAACAGCCTCTCGCCCCACCAGCTCAGGTGTCCTGTGGAGTTACAGGTAGTGAGTGACCTGACCTCGCAAAAACGTGGTCCAAGAAATGACAATTTTTGAATTAAAATGTTCATTAATATTGTCACACTTCATTGAGTCATACCTGATTGCTTTTCAAATATTTACTTAATAGCATGTAGATCTTTGGTGGTGGAACAGAAAGATAAATGCAATATTTGTAAAATATTATCCTTTCTTTTTTTCAATTTCAGTCTGTCAATAATGACACATTTTCCTTTCTACCCATTCCTATTACTGTGCTTGAATGTACAAAGAGCACTTTCAAACGTCACCTGTGCCCTGTGTGACTCTGTGTTTCCGTCCCCTCTGTGACTCCTGCTGTTGAGAAGGAAGTGGACAGCTCTTCAGTTCCCATTTTTATGAGCTGAGCTGACGGATTGTCTGGCTGCTGGCTGTCACCGACCGCCCCTGATGAAAGGAAAAACTGTCAGTCTGACTGTTTGTGTGTGTGTGTCAATGACATGCATACCTACTGTATATATAAGTGAATCTGACTTGTAAGCAGTACTAAAACATGGTATTCAAACACCTGCTGAGTCTGTCTGCAGAGGAATGCTATGCTGCTTCTTGGCATCATAAAGTGACAGCAGCTCGCTGTAGGCCTCTTCACACTCCTCACTGTCAATCACAACCACAAAGACAAAATACGATCTCACTACATGAGAAGGAGCTAGATTAAAACTGTTAGATTGCTGACCTGTGCACATTAATTTTTTTAATGTCCTTGAATGTTCTTTGTACTTGTATGTCAGCTGTGTTTATGTGTGTACCAGTAGCTGAGAGCCATCTGCAGGGCAGAGCAGTTAGCCTCAAGTCTGTTTAGTGTAATACTGATCTGTTCGGACTCTCCCTTCGTTCGCTCCAGAGCTGCAGTCAGCCGTTCATTTCTGGCCCTCAGCCGCTCAATGCACCTGGAATAGTGTGAGGATGAGGAGGTTAAGAGCAAAAACATTTGTTTCATAAAGAGTTTTAATAAATTATACAAATAATAATTCTGTGGAGGAAGAAACTGTATTGGTTGAGTTAATACTCATCCAAATAATCACTGGTTTCCAGCTACTTAGATATTCACTGTAGCCATGCCAACTTACATTATCCAGCTTACATGTTGTTGAAAGGTCAAAGTAGGTTATAACTATCAGAGATCACAATTCAAATAACTTTTAGTCAAAATACAGATCAAAATGTAATCAGAAAAATATAAAAGACAGTGTTTTGCCATTTATTCATGACACAAATCTTACAAGGTCACTTGGAAAACTAGCTAACCTAATTATCGTATTGTTTTGTGTCAGGTCTTAAATATACTGATATGTTGGCAAAAAAAACCTGTTTCTGCATAATTCACAATTTTGTCATGCTCTACACAATATGTGTGTGTGAGTGGCTGCACCTTTGTCATTGTCTTGGTATAAATAGAACAAAATCAATCAATATACCAATATAGAGTCAATATACTAGTTTGGTAACTCGGGTCACATTTTTCAGTTATAGTAGTACAGTTTTTAAGAATCAGGATGATCTTTGCACACCTGTATACAGACAGTAACAAAGAGACAACCCAACCACTGTCATTACATTTTGACTTATTTATAATGTTTGATGCCTGATGTGGTGTTACTGGACCAAAACATAGCTATTCAATAAATGTAATGTAAGTGTTGACAGTGTACTGTGGCTGAATTTTGCTACCCTGGGACATCCTAAGCAGCTCTTCCTCAGACTCACCTGTTCAGTCGTTCTGTCTCAGACTCCAGGCTGATGGGGCTGCGACAAGGACTACATGAGTTACCAGAGCCTAGTGGAGAACCATCCTCAACCACAGACAGAGGTGTTACAGCTCTGGCTGCTCTTCTGTAGAGTAACGGTGAACCAGGGAAGGGAGGAGAAGCCCAGTCTGGACTAAGAGCCCCTGCAGTGTGCCGATAGGAAGGAGAGCGACTGCCTGACCTCCAGGCTTTATGGAGACTGACTAGCTAAGAGACAAGAGAAAGGGTGCAACATTTATTTTAAATTTTTTGAACTCATAAATTGTGTTGAATCACCAAATGTGTACACGCTTCTTAAATTGAGGTTTTTAGCAGTTCTATATTTCGCCTTACCCCTGTCATAAACAAAACCCTCTCTTCTACCTTGTTCTTCTCTTCCTCCATCTGGCTGACGGTGCTTTGTGCTCTCTCCAGCTCCTCCTGGTGACTCTGAAAGGTGCTTCTGAGAGCAGCGTCTCGCTTCTCCAGATCCAGGATGGCCTCTGGATACTGGTCCTTTGGCAGGCCTGGTGGGCATGAAATCCCAAACTCTATTTCCATCTCCTCCAATATCTGTAACCAAAATTATTAAAGGGGCTGGTGGGAGTCTAAAGATAGCCTGAACAATGACATATTTTTGTCTCAATTTATATTAATTTTTGGAATTAATAGTATTTTATTATTTATATTATATTATATATTTATATTCTGAGTCGAATTCTTTGGATGAAGTTGATAATGCGAAATGTGTCAGTAAACTTGACCTAACATTAGGTTTTGCTGGAATTTGCAGCTGTGATAACAAAAGTTCAAATAGATCAAAGAATCATGAGAGTTTGTTACAGTTTTAATACCTGAGTGGCCTTGACCCAGCTCTCCTGGGCTGCTCTCAGATGCTCTCTGTGCTTATCCTGATCAGAAGCTGTGATGGGGGCAGCCCAGGACCTTTTACAGCTGATAGAGTCCTCCACTGATGTTAAAACCTCCTGGAGTTTAGTCCACACTACACCACCGCCCCCTGGTGGACAAAAGGTAGAGGTGCAAATGATCTTGTTTGACAAAGTAAGTGGCAGAAGAATAGCTCCTGTCTATGAATGAAAAAAACATTGAAAAGGTGAAAGATATAAAAGTTTCTTTAAATCGTTTTAGCTTTTGTTTAAATTACTTGCTGTCTTTTACAGACAACAGAGTAAATATTAGAAATTATACATCAGCTGTTCTTTTGGACACAAGTTATTATCCGGCCCAACTGGAGGACAGATCCCCTACATGCAGCACAGGTGCACAGCATCCAAAAAAATGTTTGTGAAATGTGTCGGTGCCAACCTTTGTCAGTCAGTGGAGGTTTAGAAGTGGCAGCAGAGGCAGTCTTCCTCTCTGGGCTGCTTCTGGTCACCCTGTGGGACAGGAGGTCTGGAACCAGAGGCCTGGATGGTCCCGGTGGTCTCAGGTCTCCTGGTTCACTGCAGAGTACCAGCAGCATTAACATTTTTGCTAGTGAATACCACTGTGTTTATTTTTGAGACAAGGTATAAGCGGACCAAAATATATTATTTATTGATTGGAAAATATGTAAGAACAAACAACAAACATGGTTTAAAATATTTATTTGGAGTGAAGCCAAATACATTTATTCAGATCAATGTTATGGCTCGTATCAACATTACCTTGGTGCCTTTAATGATCCCATCTTCTTGTTCAGTTCAGCAATGATGCTAAGCAACGTGCCCACGTCAGCCTCACACTGAGCCAGTTCTGCTGGCGAAGGCTCGAGGTTTGCTGTGGGCTCAGAGCCCTCAGGGTCAAGGGTTATATGGTCGATGGAGGTCATCAACTCCCTGTCACTCCCTGACCCAGCATCCAGGCTGTCACATCGGAACAGACAGGAATCCTGTAGACACGTGAAGTTGTATTTGGATTGTTAGAAAGTAATGTACCTTATTTGAGTCATTATTTTAGCTTTTCACTGTAAAGCACTTTTTTTTTTTCATTCAGTACTACTCATATATGTAACAATATAATACACATAATGTGTGTATGTTCTTTCTTCCTGTTAATAGTGTTAAGCTCTTGAACCAGACATTGTTGCTGCACTGTTTAGCGGCTATTGTTTTGAGCAGCGGAAAAGAAGGAAACTAAAACATCCTGAGATCCAACTTCCTGCCTAGCAAATATTTGTGGACCAAACCATCTTTTGTTGCACACAAAAAATGTCAGCTAAATTAAATTAGAATAAAGTGTTTCTCTTTTATTTGTATATATGATGCCTATGAATATGTGAAAATTATACAATTTGGAACGCCTATCTATTGAGCACGCGATAGTTGGCAACATGCTTTAAATTCCTTATCCAGCCAGTAATACATCCACTACACCCGCCTCTTCCTATTCAGAGTCACAGGAAGGCTATCCAAGCATGCACTGGGCAAAAGGCAAGAAAAACCTTGGATAGGTCTACAGAAAAACAATTTCTGGCAATTTAAAGTTTCAAATTCAGTCTCACAATTGAATGTGGGAAGGATATCACTCATATAATGTAAATATAATAATACACTGATGCCACTCAGTCAGCAATATTACTCATTAAACATTCTGCTCCTAAGTCACAATGATCAAAATCCGGTTTCACGCAATGCAAGCAGCTGTAATGCTGTATAAACATTCAGTTTGTAGCTCTTGTTTAAGGACAAAGTGCATCATCTTAGAAAGCCATTTCACAGATGAAGGGTTTAAACTCTTTTGTCAAATTTACACAGTAAACATGTAATGCTCCAAGTCATGCAACACCCAGTATGATACGTGACATAATTTTCAAGACAAACACTGAAATACTTACCTCCATACTTCTTTATCTTGATGTCTGGAGCAGTGATTTAGTTTTTGTTGAGGCTGTTTACCACCATTGAACATTTGACAAAACGAGAGGATGTTTTCTTCAGTACTATTTTTGTGTTATTATATTTTCCAATAGTTAGTCAGTCAGTCAGTCACTGCTGCAGTACTCTCTGTATGTCTGCCCAACAGTGTTTAGCATGATGAGTGAGGTAAGTGGAAAACATTCAGAAAGTCATCCCCACCCATTCCCCGTCACTTTGTGTCCTTTCCTGTTTTGTCCAAATATAGCTTCCATGTCTTTTTTTAATAGCAGACCATGAGTAAACTCTAGATACATATTGTAGATGCTCTGCGAAACAATGACAAAAGAAATGTACTATGATGTCATGTCATTTGAAAAATGCACAAAGTTACAATCAATTTGGACCACGACACTGACTTAAATTAAATTGTGTTTCTTCTGTCTTTGTTGACAGCAAATGAAGTTTCTGCTGAATTAATTTACCTACACTGAAAGTATTGAGTCAGATTCTGCAGAATTGTGCTAAAAACCAAACATGAATTATAGATCAATTCAACACCAGTTTTCTTTTAATGTAGGCATGTGTTTTAATCTAGTAATACACAACACCATATTTGGTCATCCTGGTGAGTCTGGAAAAAAGTGGAAGATGTTACAGAGAGAAATGCCTATTTACTGCCTGAATCATTTTCTGATTCACAAAAATAGATTAGCATTCATAGGACTTTGTTTAAAATGTACTTACAAATATTGTTTTTACGACTACAATTAACACTTCAATCCCCACAAAGAAAAGAGTAAGAAAAAAAGGCAGAAAAATGTAACCTTCTCATTTATTCTTTTTATTTTGTAACCTTCTCATTTAACTCTATTACCCACAATGCTATGACACTTAGCAGTTCCTGCTTTGGTCATTTCCGGTAAGGGAGTCGTCCATCAAAACAAATGTTAGTTCGTCGTTGAAATATTTTGCAACTTTCAATGAGTTTCACTTTATTTGAATCCTAGAAGTTTTGCAGTTACTTATCACGTAAGTATACCTCAACATTTTAACACAAAACATTTCGTACGTCTCGTCTCGTCTGCTTTGCTCTAATTTCTCTTGAAGCTAATGCTAACAGCTCACATTGCTACTGCGCTGTCATCAAACATCACCTGTGTTAGCTACATGGACTCTGGCTTTATGGACGCATGATTGATGCATTTCTAACTAAACTATCCATCCTATAAAGCTAAAACACCTCAGTCTTTGTTATTCCGGTTAGCTTTAAGCTGAACCTTTTGTTCATACGGACAGAATTGTAGCTTTACTTGTATGGCACGATTTTGATAGTAACAATTCCATTATAAAGTTAATATAGAAAGTAGAGGCAATTCCGAGCTTCATGCAGCTTTCTTTCGATCATTGTACGATCTGTGTTGAAATTTTAAAGAGGCTCTTTTGATTTTTCTTTTTAGCATTTATAGACAGTTTTGGTGACCAATTGGTGAATTTAATTTACGTTTTAATATCTGTGGATGTCAGTCACAGGTAAATGCAAAGACAATTCTGGTTACAAATGTGTTAATATTTCCTCTTCATGGCTAAACTAACTTGCCACCCAGTCAAACTCATCATCCCTACTTCCTTAGCAACCTGTATCTTAGCAACCAATCCATGGAGACGCCGGAGCCGGGCCCAGCAGATGGAGAGGAGCGTCTGGTGGAGCTGCGACCTCGGACACGCTCCAACCCTGAAGGTGCCGAGGACCGTCGCAGCAGCACGGGCAGCCTTGGAGGAAACAGTAACCCAAACATATCTCAGCCTGCTGTGGGGAGTCGTGTTGAGGGCGAGGGCGAGGCTTCAACCAGCGACAGTGCTCCCAGTTCCACCACCACAACTGTCTCAGCCACTGCAGCTCAGACAGTAGCCCCTGTTGCAGTAGTAGCAGCGGTTGCAGCCAGTGCCACAGTACCACTTTCCACTGCTTCTGTTGCAGCCAAAGAGAGGCCGAAGCCCACGCAGCAACAGCCCACATTGACAACCCCCATCCCTCCACCAGCAGAGTACCAGCTCAGAGTTCCTCGTGTCAACTGTCCAGAGAAAGTGGTAGGCTCACAATACAGTTCTGATTTATGTTTCACATGAAAATTAAGCCTTACTTTCACCTTAAGGCTTATTCTATCTGGTGTTCCTCATGGCAGATAATCTGCTTAGACCTTTCAGAAGAGATGTCTTTGCCAAAGTTGGAGTCTTTTAACGGGTAAGCTACAGCAAAGTAAACTTTTATTCCTCAGTGCTCGCAATTTATCAATTTATTTGTCATCTCTGCCTAATTTATCTGTCTTTCTATTTAGGTCTAAAACGAATGCCCTGAACATATCCCAGAAAATGATTGAGATGTTTGTCAGAACTAAACACAAGATTGACAAACGGCATGAGTTTGCACTGGTAGTAGTCAATGATGACTCTCTCTGGGTGAGTACAGGAATGGTTTAATCTGCTCCAAATGTTATGTACAGTTTTCTAGAACATGTTTACTCTTTTTCTGTGTTTGTGTATGTGCCCCAGTTGTCGGGCTTCACCTCTGACCCCAGGGAGCTGTGCAGCTGTCTGTATGATCTTGAGACTAATGTGTGCGAGTCCTTCAGTATCCTTTCATTCAAAACTAACTTTTAAACAATGAAGATAAATTAAAACATAGTACATGAAATTAATTCTAGGTGTTACATTTTAGCCTTAACTGTCCTCTGTAGACCTTGAAGATCTTCTTAATGTAATGTAAGTCCTGTCTGATTTATAAACCTTTTTGTCTCTTAAAATACATGAAATGTTATATAGAAGTGTTTACTGAAGGAAATCTCTTCTACTGTTGTCTTTGTAGTCGTCAGAAGATCGAGCTGCCGTCGATGGACAATGTTCAGACCATCCCTCCTCCATATGTGGTGCGGACTGTGCTCATCTACAGCCGCAATGCAGGGCAGCTTCAGTTCAACCCTTCAGAGGCTGTTAGTGTAAGTGTGACAATTGCTGCGATATCCTGGTTGAGTACATTTCTTTTCTTGTAAATGTGATTTTCCCTCCAGAAAATGTTCTCTCTCTTATGTTTTTGGCTGCTTTGAGCAGAGTGCATTAACTTTACATTGAAGTGAAGGTCTTGTTCTTGTGTCCTGCCCCAGAAAATGCTGCAATCTCCATATTTTTTCTTTGATGTTGTCTACCTACACAATGGGGTGGAGGAGCAGGGAGATGATACCAGCTGGAGGGTGAGTGAATAAGCTGATGAAGAGACAATGGCTGCGGTTGAATAGTCAATTTTGCTTAGGAAAATTGAAACGATGAAACGACCCGGAAGTAGGTAAGTGGCAGCCGTGATAAGAGCCGTATCGAATTGTCTAAATAATAAGAAAAGGTGCTTCAATGCTTCCTTTATCATCTCCTTCAGCATATGATACACTGTACCATCCTTTTACGAAAGAAAAGGAGATAATACCGTCCCACAAGTCCTTGCGGCAGCATCATAAAGCGACATATCAGCATTTGGTCGTTCTATATTCACAATATTAAGTGACGGCTGTAACCTTGTACGCACCATGCGTACATTTTATTTTCTGTGAGACATAGCAACACAACTAATAATAATGATAATGTACTTTATGGTACTGTTTGAGTGGTTTAATAAATCGATTAATGAAAGAACTTTACTCTCGTCTCCGACGCGTAAAATTTCAGTGAGCATGCATACAGAACTGTGAATGAATGGATCGCTGAATCCAAAGCAGCGCACCGGACATTGGTTTAATTTTAACCCAGAGCAATGTCCAAAACAAGTTCACCAGTTCGCCCCTCAGTGGTTTATTTCAATATATATGTTTTGTTGAAAGCCAGTACAGACATAACTACATTATTTTGACCATGTGTGAAAGTTGGAATATTATGTGAGTGGTCTGGTGTATCATTAATGTTAATCTGGTAACCTAGAGAGTTAATCTAGCTCTCTCACGACTGCTGCTGAGGCTGATTGAAACGGACTGTAGCTGTGATTGTGACTATAGTTATCATGGAATGACTTCACTTTGGCCGTTGCTGTCACTGTGATTGTAGCTGTGATGCCTGTGACACATCATTTTGTAAAGGTGTAACACGGACTACATGCAGGGGTTGGGTGTGCAGTGAATTGATGGTCATGCAGGCTAAGCATGGTTTTGAATCTTCTGTATTCCTGAACTCCTGTTGTGTATTGGTAACACATCTGTAGAATCTGATAGAAGCACCACAGGTTCAGATCATATATGGCTTAACGATGATTTCTTGGCTAATGTTAAAATGGATCTATTTTATTTCTATGCTGCAGCCATTTCCATGGCATTATAGGTTCAACCACAAATTGTTTTAGTCGGAGCAATAACCAGATCCACAGCGACAGCTTCAACCAACACAGCCAGGCAGACAACAATTCCCATGTGACCCCTTGGGGGTTCCATACCTTCCTGTATTTGCAGTGAATTTATTTAAATACTTCTGTCCGTAGAGGGATGTTGTGAAAAACCCACTTCACGATAACAGCTTTTCACACTATGATGTAATCTGGATATTTCTCTAGGTGCTGCATTTCAACTATGGTATGTTTTCTGTCTCCAGGACAACTACGCCTCTTTCTGCAACCTGGACTCAAAGGGCATGTGCTATCGCTTTGAGGTTTCCCTGAGTGGACCCGCCATCGAGCTGCACAACTGCATGGCCAAACTTCTGGCTCACCCTTTACAAAGACCTTTCCAGAGCCACGCGTCTTACAGCCTGCTGGAGGGGGAAGACCCCCAGGACATTGAGGCAATGGTGTAAAAAGGGCACACTTATAAAGCCCTGTTTCTCCGTGAAATTCACACACTGTAGTTTATTAGAAAGGGGCAAGGGTTTTCCAAGTACCACTTATTACTGAGGGGGTTTCCATTTACTGCTGTAAAGCGATAATTTTTAAGAATATTTGGGAAAACCATGTGTAGTTGTAAAGAAACAAGGGTTTCAGCAGGTTACTACTAACTCAATCATTGTGTTTCCATAAAAGAATGAGTGAGTCATTGATTGTTCTAAGCTTATCTGATGTTGTTAGCTGTAAAACTACTGGAGGTCTCCTGGGGGATGAGGTGATGTCAGAGAATCCAGGAGCAGGACACAAGTAGGAGGAGAAGATCGAGAAAGAATAAGAAAAAGAAGATGTTCAAAGCATCAAGCTTTGTTAAAGTCACTCCCTCCCCATTTGAAATTTCTTTTAAGTCTTAGACCACACTGATCTGTCTGTAAGTCTTAAAGGGGGAAATCAGTGCAAACGTGTGACAGTTTTTGATAGCTGGCCTTTTGAGACAAACTGCAATATGATGCACTGTATCACAGAGGTCACTTCTGTATTTTTGCCTTCCCTTTTTGTTGGTAATTTCCACCTTTTGTTGCCTGTTTTAATGTATTTTCAGTAACGTAGAAGCGGCCCCTCCTTTGACAATGATTGGCATTTGTGGATTGATTGTAGAAAAAGGCCCCTCATTATGCCAGTCAAGCTGCACTTGAAACACATTGTACAGAAAAGCTTTTTGAAGCCGTTTCAAGATATTAAATGTTGCATGTTGAATCATATTTTTCATTTTCATATGTGCTTTCTATGTTTTTGTCAGTAGATGGCAGCAAAGTCCATCTAGAGATCTGAGCTGAATTCAAAGGCATTGTCAAAAAGCTGCTGTGGTCCATGATAGTCTAATTTTTGTATAGATACTACATCAAAGTGTCAGTTTTGATCATTTTTTTTCCTGTTTTTTTTTTTTCTTTTACTAAAATTTTCTGCGTTAAATCTTCACTGTCAAGCTTCATCTTCAGTGTCACTCTGATATGACAGCATGGTTAAGCTGCTATCACAGCTTCTGTTGAAAACCTTCTCTGTTATCCACCTATAGCATGAGTATTACTTCAGTGATATATTTTCCGGTCACCCTAAATGTGTCTGGTTATCTTAAGAGGTGTTTATATCTCAGTCTGTAACAGTTTAGTTTCCTGTTTTTGTTCAGAAGTTGATCCGTCTGTCCTGACTCCTGATAGTCACTCATTTTCTGTCACTCTAACATACCTTCATAAATTAGCTTTCTTTCCGGTGAGGACAGGTTTTCAGGGAGACAATGGGGAGCAGGAAAACCCCAGGCTCAGAGGACCTTTCCCCTTTCACACACTTCCCCAGAAGAGCCGGCCTTTCCCCACGTCATCACTGCAGATAACAGCGCGGGGGTGGATCCAGTGCGTCTGTACCACAGGGGGAATTTGTTATTCTCTTATCCCTGAAGAATGACAGGTCCCTATTGTTTTCATTCTTTCACTCCTCCACCTGCATGAGTCCTTTCCGTACTTGCTTGCAACAGGATATGGTGGACCTTTTTTTTTATTATTTTTTATTATTTTTTATTTTCTGCTTTTACTCTTTATGGCTTACATTGTTCATCCACCACCAGGGGAATATGGAATTCTCTATCACTATATTTAAATGTGGCACTGATGGATGATCTTTCCTGGTTTCTTCTATATCACATGCAGACAGTGGTGGAAAATAACTAATTGTACTTTATACTTCTACTCCACTACATTTCAGAGGGTAATGTTGTACTTTTCACTCCACTACAGTTATCTGACACCCAGTGGCGGTTTTTGGCACGGGCGAAGCGGGCAGCCGCCCGGGGCGCATTTTTTTTTATGACTCATGAGGGGCGGCACGAGCAGTTTATATAACCTCGAAGCGGTTTTCTACTGTATTATCCATCATTTCACCGTGTAGGGAATTGGCAAATTTGCGCCCCTGCTTGCTGAGAAGGTGCCGTGCGCACACTGCACAGGGAAGCTGTGAGAAGGGGAAAGGGGAGGGGGGGAGCGGGGGACAGTTCACCTCTGGGTCGAACGGGTTGCTGGGCATAGGCGCCGATACCGTTGGTGCTCCGCTAATACTGAGCACCTACGAAGCTGATCGCGGTTATGTGTCAGTTAAACTTTTCATCTCAATCCTATCCTGAGTTGAAAGAGAGCCTACTTTACGGCTTTATTATCGAGTTGATAGGCGTGTGTGTTCGTGTCGGCCGCCTGAAATGCAAACATTTTTTGACTACTTTTTTTTTTTTTAAAGGGCGTGCGCCCGCGAGCATTCAATAGGGGAGCAGATTTCTTACAATAACGTCATTGATGATTTTGCATCAAGGAAGGCCAGAAAGGTCAGGTTTTACTTTGTGTTTTCTGTTCTTAGTGCAATAGTGTAACAGTTAGATTCTCTTTAGTGTGTTTTCACATTTGTGTGATGAAGGATTTGTGCTATTTAGAATAGGCCTATTTATTCTATATTTTATTTGTATATTATTCTTAATATTTTATATTATTGTTGCTCTCTGCTGTTACAATTTTTTATATATCTGATTGTATATATTTTTGGCACATTTATTTATATATATTATAACAACATAAGTGAAAAAGAGAAAATTATATTTCTCAATTGCACAAATCTTTCATTAGAACATTTGAAAAACACACGTAAGAGAATCCAGTTATTTAACTATTGCAATTACAACAGGAAACACACTTTTTAAGTTGCACAATCTCCACCTCCAACATTTTCACAATGAACACAATTCTGCACAAAAGATGACAGTATAAGTTATCAGAACTTAAAATAAATATACACTATAATATTTTTGCAATTTTGTGTTTTTTTTGGGGGGGTGCTCGAAGGGGGTCTCGGGTGTAATTCAATGTAGAACCGCCCTGACACCTGTAGTAACTTGTCATTACACCTAAAGATCCGAGGTAGTTTGTGTACCAGAGACAACCTTCAGTTTTTGTAAATTAACAGGTCACCTGTTTCGCAAAGCCAAATGTGTTGTTGAAATGTTTTATAAAGTTTTATATTGCTAACCCTAACCCTAACCCATGATTATCTTAAAACAACCGTTACTCCTATGCTGGATACTACACTACACTACCTGGTCCCATGTGAGCAAAGTATAAAGTATACAGGTCCCGACTCAGTTGATATTGTCTATTAGTGGTGCAAATATTTTAAAAATGATTGCAATTAATCAAATTACATACAAGCAGTTGACACATGGTGCACCTGGGGCCACTGGGGGCATGGGGTCCCGAGGCAGTTGTCCTCTTTGCTTTATCTTGAGTAACATCAACATTACAATCTTGCTTATAATGCATCTGTATATAATATATATAATAATGCATAATAATATTTGTTTACATTGTGATACTTTTACTTAGGTAAAGAATCTGGCTTCCACCACTGTGCGCAGATTAAGCAGCCACTTAAGTCTGTCAATCTGTTCACTATTTGGTCATACTGTCTTGATTTTTATTATGTGCCATGTGCAGCACATTAAAGGTATAGGTTCACTTCTTAATAAAACAGTCACATGTCCATATGTGCATTGAAAGAGTTGTTGAAATCATCCCCCTGTCCATACTGGTTTTAAAGAGATCCCTTCTTAACATGATTTCAACTTGATTTTAATGTAAGTTATGAGGCATGAAATCCACAGTCCTCATCCTGTGTAAAAATGACAATAACTGACAGATACAGTTAAGCTGAAACACAGAGGAAATGTCATGCTAAAAGGTCAATCTGCTGAAACCTCATATTAGCATCATACTGTATGTTTTGAATTAATTTCTGCGCAGAACGAGGACTGGATTTTGTCCCCTATCACTTACGGTACATTGGAAGCGCATTAAGAGGGGATCTCTTGGACAGTATGAACAGGAGGAATGATTACAGCAAGATCAACCTGTTTCAGTGTTCACATATACATAAGAAGAGGGAAAAGATACCATAGGTATGATACCTGACTATTGTTTAAAGACAGACTTGAAAAAAGGGAACCTATGCTTTAATTACATATATGTTAAAACACAACATTTTTAATAATAAATGTGTATTGCCTCAATTCTCAAATATAGAGGAGCTCACATGCACACAACAAAAGCAGATAAGCAAATACTGCAGCAATTCATGAGTCTGGCTTTTTAAATCGGGAGTAGATTTTAGGAATTTATATTATTTATATATTTTAATAAGGTTATCCAACATTTTGTGGAAAGATCATACCATAAATAATCAATAAATTATTCAATGTAGAGTATTTTTTCTATATCTTTAAACATGTCTTGAAGGGATCTTTAAATGTTACGTAATTAATCTTCCTGCCACAACAATCTTCTTTTGTTTGAACTACCAGGAAAATTTGTGACAATTTGGACAGTGGTGCAGCTGGGGGATGTAACTGTGACAGAGGTCGATAAGGGAGGAGTGAGGGGAGGGCTGGGCCAGGATGGGCTGGAAGTGTGTCACCAGCAGCATTTATAAACATGGCCCCTTTACACACCTAAGGGTCATTTTTTACATCCATCCATGCATGCCTGTATGTTTCTGCACGCTGACAGTGTGGCAGAGCTGTGGAAGACAGAGAAACAAACATCACCACTATTTTTTCCACTTCTGCTCAACAGGGTTCACCTTGAGGCCTCAGCACTTGCTCTGCAGAGAAGATCACATCTGAACGGAAACCTTGTGGATTTTAGCAAAAACAATTCCTATTTGATCGTCCAAAACCAGCTGCAACCATTTCTCCTCCAGCAGTCATGTACAGCTCCAGCTACTCCCAGGCCAAGTTTGGCCTGGAGGCAAAAACGCCTATGCACAAGCCCAAAGGGAAGAGCTGCGGCTACTACATGAGGATCGTCTTCTTCTTTTGCTCTCTGATCCAGTCTCTGATCATTGTCAGCCTGGTGCTCTTCCTCGTCTATGGACAGCCAGAGAAGTCTGCAGAGGAAAAGAGGGTCGAGGTCAGTGATATCTATTAAAGGTCTCCCTCCATCTAAATGTTTTAAGACATAAAATGCTTTGCTTTGAATAATAATTTGTGTATTATATAATTTCACCACAAATAAAGTGAAGTAACAATAAGCAAAATGAGAGACATAGAGACATAATGAGGCTTTAAGAATCAGATGGACTTCTGCAGAAGCTTTTGAATCATCACTCACCTGTTATGTTTCCGACACGTTATCATATTAATGTATGTATATAACATGTTCAGAGCTGTAAAATACAGTGATGCTGAGTGCTCTGATTGTTATTCTAAAGGAGCTGGAGCTGAACTTCAACAGGGTGAGTGAGAACAACATCCAGCTGAGAAAGGAGAAAGGCGAGCTGGGAGCTCAACTGGGAGCTCGCACAGCTGAGAAAGCTGCTCTGGAGACCGAGTTGGCAAAGCTGAAGACTGAAGCCAACAACACAGTATATACGCTGAAAGATAAATTAGTAAGTAGAGGACTTGATTAATAATATGTTAACAAAAGCGGTTGCTGCAGTAGTTTTTAACACCTCTTCATCATCTTTGAAAAATTATTTTTACAACAAGAACAAAATGAAGGTTACAAGTCAAGTCTTTCCAATGTGCAAACTATACAACATGATTATTTCTGAAGGCATTGTTCTAGTTGTAGTAATTTGAGTAAATAAAGTTACATTTAACCACTTTACAAAACTTACAAATGATTCATCATCCTGTAAATAATTATATTTTTCATTTATAGACTATCTGTGAGAGTAAGGTGAGCATGATGATGCGTCGCTCCACCCTTCCAATCCAGCCCCCTCCTGTGGCCACTACTACCAGTATGTACTCCATACTTTTTGGGAGATTTTGTCTAATACTGTTTAAATATTATGAAAAATTATTCTGTTGATGAACATTCACTGCATCAGAAATTTGGGCAATAATGAATGTATGTGTATAATAATATATAAATGTACAGTAAAATTAAAGTCTTTGTGCAATAGTGTATATATATATATATATTAGTTTTCAGTTAAGTAAAAAGAATATGGGTACCACTTCCCAATGAGGCACCCTTTATACAGGGTTTATATGTTTTAATGAATGGCTTTATTAATGGTTAATAAATATATTACTAATGCTTTATAGATCAGTTACAAGAAAAGAACATTTGACCTATGAAAATCGCTCCATCCATCCATCCATCCATCCATCCATCGTCATCCTCTTACATTATATAGACCTTAGTGGTCCCCTAATACTGTATCTGAAGTCTCTTTTATATAGGCCTTAGTGGTCCCCTAATACTGTATCTGAAGTCTCTTTTATATAGGCCTTAGTGGTCCCCTAAGTGGCCTTGACCAACTGCCACTTTGCTCGTTTGAAAGCCATGATGCCTCTCTCTCTCATGGGTGGGCCAAATTCTCTGGGCGGGCAAAGCAGAGAAAGGGGCTGTAACCTTCCTCCTTATGACCTCATCAGGGGCAGATTCCAGATCGGCCCATCTGAGCTTTCATTTTCTCAAAGGCAGAGCAGGATACCCAGGGCTTGGTTTACACCTATCGCCATTTCTAGCCACTGGGGGACCATAGGCAGGCTGGGGGAACTCATATTAATGTTAAAAAACCTCATAAAGTGAAATTTTCATGCCATGGGACCTTTAAGTAAAACTAAACTAACTAAATGATGGTTTAGTTGAGTGTTTATTGCCCTCTATTAATTACTTTTTAACATTTATACCAGTAGACTAGGCTTTTTACAAAGTAAGAAAGTGATTAATTGATAAATGATTTCACTTTTAATTGTCAGATTGTGGCTGGGTTGGCTCGGTGGGTGGAGCGGGGGCACATATACTGAGAGGCTTATGCAGCGGTCCAGGGTTTGAGTCCGACCTGTGACAATTTCCTGCATGTCTTCCACCTCTCTCTCCCCTTTCTCACCTAGCTGTCCTGTCAAAATAAAGGTGGAAAATCCCCAAAAATAATCTTAAAAAAATAAATAAAAATAAAGTAATTGTTCACGTCCTTGGAACCCAAACATTCTTTTTATTAATGTCTAATAACTGATCTACAAAGCATTACTACATGATTTAAACATTAGCAACACCATTAGTTAAACTTTGTAAATGGTTACTTATTAGAAAGTGTTACCAGAATATTAATAAACACGAAAAATGCCATTGTTACTAAAAGTATTACTGTCTATTTAAGTTGTCCTACGGTTTCCCACTGAACTCTCCAGGTGAAATTAATTCTTTGAAGACCCTCAACGCTCAGCAGAAAGCTATGATAAACTTCATTGAGTCAAATTTCACCCAGACGGTTCAGTACCTGAGCCAGGAGAGAGACAAAGCCCTCAGAGAGCAAGACTCACACCAGCAGGATGCCATCACCCTGCGCAGGGAGAACAGGGAGCTAAAGGAGCAGCTCACCACCTACACCAGGTACTGTCCGTCTTCTCCTTGAGAGTAACTACAAGTATTAAGAGTAAACTCATTAAAGTTTGTTTGTTTTTCTTTTCAGGAAGTGCAAAGAGGACTTTGCTCACTCTTTGGATGGGATCAAAACGGTGACCAGCGAATTCCTGAACAAGATCAACACCCTGTTTCCCCACCAGCTGACATTTCACCTCAGCTGCCACAGCCAGCAGGTGCAGATGGAAAAGATCCGAAACAGTTGCACGAACCTCTCCAGAGACGTGGAAAACAAGTTCCAGCTGTATTTAGACAATGTGGGCAACAAGGTGTGTGCAACATATTTTGTCATTCTTGGTGTGTGTTGATTTGATATTATTTAAAATGACAGATGGATGGAATCTACTCAGTTTATGCTGGAATACACAGCTTTGAAAGGGAGTAAGCAGTGAAATAACTGTTTTTACATTTAGTAATTTATATATAGACTTGTATGCAGTTGGGGAAGACGTTCTTAGATCCTCTACAAGTAAAGGTCCTGCCGACAAAATACTACTTACATAAAAACAAGTATTAGAGAGAGATTTAGATTTATTGTCCCAGAGGGAGATTTATTTTCACAGCCATACAACACACATACAGATATATGTACATATATCACATTATCAGCAAAATATACAGGCAGACTGAAGGATCTCAAGATAAATCTAAAGGGGATAATGAATAATGAGGTAGAAGAGAAAAGTTGTTTCACAATTACATTTTCAGACTTTTCTTTAATCTTTTTTTAGATATTGGATACTTTTACCTCTTAAGGCCTCAGAAAGTTATTTAAATGAAACCATCTGATCAGTTTAGAGGGGAAATCTTTCAAAGGCTGGGAACCAGTGGTGTAGTCTACGCGATACGCAGGTATACGCAGTATACCCACTAAGAAAGCGCCAGGATTTCCATATACCCACTTAAAAATGCCCAATGACACGCAACAACATACTTTCCATTATATTTTTGACACATTTTTAATTGTCATCTGTGTTTTTCTACTTCACATAGGCTAAATAAAGGTATTTCCACCGTAAGTTGGTGCATAAAAGTGTATCCGAATACAGGAAATTAAGTCCTTGACACTCCAAACTTCCCTGGGGGAGGACACCTAGACCCCTCACTATGATATGCCCCCCCCCCAGATTCTGGCCAATATATATATATACAGTACAGTATACCCACTACAATACATCAGACTACACCACTGCTGGGAACCACTGGTTTAATCTTTAACAATACGTTGTATTTTATAAATTAATCCTTGGTTGTTTTTTTTAAATGTAAAATTTTAATCTGAAAAGTAACTAGTAATTTAAGATGTAAAATTATTGAAGTGGAGTAAGAAGTACAATAATTCCTTTTCAAATGTAGTGGAGTAAAAGCATAAAGTAGCATAAAATGGAACTACTCAAATAAACTACCTCAAAAATTTTAGTAAGTTTTCAGAGTTTGCCATCCTTCCTTTAAACTCTCTTTAAACTCTGATGGAATATTCCAAAATTAATAAAATTAATTAATTAATACAATTAATAAAATTAATTAATTCATAAAATTAATTAAATTAATTAATTCATAAAATTAATTTAATTAATTAATTAATTAAATGGGAAACCAGTTTCTTGAGGGAGGAAGTCTATCCGCAGCACCAATCATGATAAATCTACTAGCTAAAGAGACAGACATCCTCTGAGGCCAACGCGGGGTCAAAGCAGAGGTGAAGCGTTTGTCTCTGCTGATACAGCAGCACAGTGCAGGAAAACAAAAACGTACCCTCAGTAAGTAGCTTTTTTTTTTATTCTTGAGAGCAATATGTCGGTTGAATACAACTCTCACTGAGGGGTCGAAAATCATCACTTCTCCATAAACTAATTAATTAAACGTTTGTCTCCTTTTTCAGAAGTCAGGTGGTAATTGTAAACTTTTGTCCATGCAGACAAAATTGTAATCCAATCTTAAGTTTTCACAAAACACAAACAATGATACAATAGAATTACCATAAAAGACAATGCCAACAGCAACATAAAATTCATTTCCACATGACAAATTTCTCTTTATAAAACAGTTTCAACTTGAGTATGGCTGTAACTAAAGATTTGCAATGAAACGATTTTCATAATTGATTAATCGTTGGTCTTTAAATGGTTAGAAAATAGTCAAAAATACCCATTACATTTACCCTTTCTGTCTTGTTTTGTCTGACCAACAGATATTCAGTTTACAATATCAAACAGAGAACAACAGCAAATCATCTAACCAGAAAATATGTTTTATTTTTTCTTAAAAAACAACTTAAACAATTGATCGATTAATTTAATTTTGAGTTCAAACATATTGATCCCTAAAACAGGAGAAGACATCTGTCCAAATGAGGATTTATGAAAGGACGCCTTACTGCCTTGTAGATTGCTGTAGACACTTCCCAAGTTACTATTAGAACATTAAGAATATAGCAGCGATGAAATCCTATAGGCTTCCAGTCCGAAATCTTTATTGCACGATTATACTGTACACTCTCTGGCCACTTTATTTGGTACATCTAAACAATCAAAAGCAATCAAACCCCATATTCAACCATTACAAAGCTTTTTTTATGACATACTAGACTATGACTTTTATGACATACTATACTATGACTTTTTATATGACATACTGGGCATGCGCAAGCTGCGTTGCTATGGATACACGTAATATATGCGTACTGTCGGGGTAATGTCTGTTTGAATGCATGGCAAACTAGCCAAACTTCATCAGATAAACACGGATTGAACATGTCAAATCTGACCCAAAATCTCCAAACAAGGACAGCCATGGCACACCAACCAAACATCTGTTCGTTGGAGAATGTTTGATTTCTTTTATGTTTACAGTAAATTTGCTTTTAAAACCTTGCTCACAATTTTAATATGTTTCTTAAACTTTAGGTAGGAGTCTAACAAATATTTTACCTTTTCAGTACATTCTCCATTAATCTTTAAACTTTACTTCTGACGGGGGTTGAGCCTGGAATTAAAGCAGATAAGAAAATGTTCTTAATATTGTGTGTTACACACAAGTTTTCAAACTGCACAGTCAAATTCATCAAACTTATGAAACCATTGTGTGGCTACATTCATTCCACTGATTCAGCTCCATATTTGGTAAAACAGAATTAGTGTTCACTAGTGTCACAGACACCTCAACCACTGATTTAGAATAACAATAACCAATGTGCTGTGTCCCTCAGGGAGACACTCAGTGTAGATTTCATTCATGAACTCCCACTGTGACGTTGAAGAAAATGTACATTAAGAAATCCATCCAACCACAGCCCATTATACTGTATATGAGTGACTCTCCCACTTTCTGCTGCAGTCTAGAAAAGCAATATATTTAAAAGGAAAAACATGGAATCAAATGAGTATATATCATTGATTAAAAAATAATAATATTTTTTTTTATTTCTAGGTGGCTGAGATCCAATCCAAGTCCAGTCGTCTGGAGGTGCAAAACTCACAATTGACTTCTGACCTGCAGCAGTGTGAACGCAAACACAGTGAGACGGTCGCAGAGGCCGCCAAGCAGCTGCAGCTCAAGCAAAAGACTCATGACGACCAGGTAGATTATATTTGTGTGTGTGTGTGTGTGTGTGTGTGTGTGTGTGTGGGTGTGTGTGTGTGTGTGTGTGTGTGTGTGTGTGTGTGTGTGTGTGTGTGTGTGTGTGTGTGTGTGTGTGTGTGTGGGTGTGTGGGTGGGTGGGTGGGTGGGTGAGGGAACCAAGGAAGAGATCCATGGAAGAAGCTAATTTCCTCAGTATCTCATTATAAAACTGTGACTGCCATTGTAAAATATATGATTATATGTTACTGTTTAACAAGAACCTAAATCATACAGTAGCATAAGAGAAATTAGGGTGTAAAATAACTTTTTTTTTTGCATTGTTTTTCATTTATATTTATAATACATGCATATTTTGTTCAGATGGAGAAAATACTGATTGAGAAGAACTGGCTGAGAGAACAGAACAAGCTCCAGGAAGACAGTTTGGCCCTGAGAGATAAAGAGCTTCAGCGATTGCTCTCTACTCAGCCCAACTTCAAGGTAAAATAAATACAGTGGACCAGCCATTTGCTCTGTACAGAGTCAGACATATGGAAGGTAATTAGGGAAGGCAGAGCCCACAAATAATTTCAAACCTTCATTTACTTGGGACAGATATTCATTTTTGTGCACATGTAAAGCATTAATCTAAGCTGCTCTCAAAAGACCATCTGTCTAAATGTCTGTATTTGGCTTTCCGGGTGCTTTGAAATAAGATTTACTCTACTGGTTATATGGACAGCAGTGCAGAGGTAAGGTGGTGCATGTGGACTCAGCAGAAAGAATTTGAGGACAGCAGGAAGGATGGACAGTCAAGATAAGAAAGGAAAGCCATTTTTAAAGAGTCATAAATTCACAAAACGCCCCATTTTCGAACCCCACAGTCCATGCACAGAAAAAAGCTGCAGAAATGTTGTCTCTGTTTGTAATGTTAAATGTTAAAATACTGAAATTATGATATTTGTTTTCCAGACCGGAGTTCCTAAAGCTGCCAGCCTACAGGCCTCTATTGGAGCACCTGGCAGTAGCAAAACTCCCACGGTAAACACTATATTGGAATAAATCAGATTATATACTATTTATATGAAGTCCGGTCTTTATGTCCCTCCTCCATTTCAGATTTTTAGACAACGATCACCTCATTTGCACTAATTATAATTATCAATGTTTGTCTTGCAGGTGAGATGAAATGAGTGGTGCGCCACAGTGATCAACATTTTGACTTTTCAAAAGACATGTATACATTTTTGATACAACACACTTTTACACAGCCTGTAAATACCGTGTCTATGTTAGTGACGTATTTACTATTGTTGGTTTGTGCACGCTTTGTCTAGTTCTACGTGGAATAGAAACTTATAGATATTTGTGTTTGAGTTTAAACATTTGCTGTGAAAAGCCTTGGTATCTATTAAGGTAAATGTAAAAAACATCCATGACACTGGTGTAAATATTTTCGATTGTGTGTCACTTGCTGTGGTTTCTGTAGTTAAAGATTTTTTTTTTTGCAATTACAAATAAATTAAATAAAAACTGACTCAATCCTAAACTATTTTGTCCTCAGTCTCGTTCGTCTCACTCTCATAAATACAACAAAGACTCAGACAGGACTTTGTGTGGCAGCTACTCGCTTGTCTGCTATAAACAGAATCCTCTTAAAATAGCTTATAAATAATTTATGTTTCCTAGTGATTCACAAATGTTTGAATTTCTGTTGCAGCCCAGATGACAATACATACACAGACCAAGTCATAAACACATCAGCAGAGATGTTAGAAGTCCTAAAAAAACTGTGGGTCAGAAATTAGAAGAAAGACATTTGGCATGAATTAGACTGGAAGTACTAGTTTTTATGACTCTGTAAAGAAAAGTTGACTGTAAGTCTATTAATAGCCATTTTTATGGTGCATTTTATGAGTTCAGTACAGGCGCTGTTATATGTGAACTGTTTTCAAGCTTTACTACTTCCGTTTCCTTTCATAAGCACCATATGATGGGTGCATACAATACTGTAGCTGGAAACGGATGGCGTTTTCTTTGACCTGTTTTATGATTATTATATTAATAAAAAAGATATATATATATATATAATATATGTATATAGCTATATAAATATATATAAACGTATATTCCATATACAGTGTCTGAGGGTAAAGTACGCATATATTAGAGTTTAGGAGACCTATTTGAATTTCACTATATCTGTTACCTCAACTTTTAACACAACATTTAAATAATGGAATAGGTTTTCTTAAATTAAAAAGATTTGTCATATTTCTAATATTCTTCTTTATGTAACACCTTTATATGTGCTCCTTATGATTACATTTACCCACTAGGTTCTCTATCAATTCATGCTTTCCTATACTGAAATTTGGGTTAATTAATATAATTAATTAATTAATGTTAATATGGAGACTGAGTTTTCATGAAGACTGCAGCAATTAATTTGCAACAGTTTATTTCAACAACTTCACTGTATTTTCTTATCTTCCTATCATCTTATAATTCCTGAGAAATGACTGAGTTTCCTGAGTTTGATTTTTTTGCCAAGCTTGCATCGTACATGGAAAATTACATCGGCATTGAGAGAAAACAAATATTTAAGATTCCTTCTATGTTGCATAATAATAACCCATGAGGATACACCCCCAGGCTCACTGCACTGATGGATGTGAATGTTACAGGTGAGTCAGTCTGTCTCCTGTCCTCAGGAAATCCTTTGTTTAACATGAAGTGTTTTCAATCCCATGTATGAACTCGCTCACACTCACACACTCACACACACACACACGCACATGCACACGCACACACGCGCACACACACACACACACACACACACACACACACACCCACCCCATGACTTTAAATCAAATGTGTACAACGTGGAACTGACAGCAATGGACCTGGATACGTCAACCTCGCATTTCAGGACAGCCATTAATCATAACTACAGGAAACTGAAAGCTAAAAGCACCGCACATTAGTCAGCTGTGAAGCCTATCATGATACAAATGTTAGTTGAGTCATGTTCCACAATTTAAAAAAGAGTCTGAATAATATCTTTAAAGTTGTGTCCATTTAATTCATTCACTTAAAAATCGCTGAGATATTTCATTCAAAATCACATGTGAACATCAAGGTGGCGCACTGGTGCTAGAGAAGGAAGTACATTAAAATACATCCTCTGGAAACTATGAATGTATGTAGAAAACATAGTGCAAATCGATAGTAGATGCAGAGATGTGTCACTGGATAAGTGGAAATGTGACCTGCTGGTGGCACTAGAGGAAATGACAGAGCATCACCAAAGTCATTAGGATACATCCTGTTGGAGACCAAGATTGTCTGTACAAAACTATATGGCAAGCCAAATAATATTGTTGAGAAATTTCAGTCTGGACCAAAGTGGTGGACTTTCTATAATCATCTATAATAATATATAATATATTTCCAATTCGTATCCAATGCATTTTAACAGTTGTTAAAACACAGACAGGCACTTCAAAGACCATCTGGGCTCCAACATTTACTGCCACTAATTTGTACGACAGCAAGTCCCACTTTTAGCTTAAACTCCCCTGTGTGGTAATTAATCAGGGAACACATGAAAGAGGACAAAAAGGCTGACAGAGCAGTGCGGAAAGAGGAAAGGTCAGGTAGCATAGACAAAGTGGAAAGAGACAAAAATGCAGCGAGACGGGCAGCTATGCTGGTGTACAGCAGGGCAACTGTCGTCAGAGACTGGGAGAGAAGAAACCAACTGGGGAAGAAGGGTGGAGAGTTCAACAAGGGAACATAAATATTTGATCGAGGCCAGATTGACAAGGGAACAAAGGGCACAATGAGCATCGCCTCTAAAAACCTCCCTTTCCCACAGAGCAGAGAGAGGAGCTGGGTCACTCTGACTACATGCTTTACTGTATGTATATTATGATGTGCTTTATGGCCGGAGCTGGACTCAAACTGTAGTTTACATTGGAATAAATCAGAGCCTATACATACTTGTACTTAATGTGATGACAGGTACTGTGCAGCAATACATTTTTTTTAACAACAGGTATTCTGCAACTTCTTTCATGTGATGAAGCTATTATTAATTATTAATTAATTATTATTATTAAAAAAGGATAAAAAAGTAATTGTATAGCATGTCTAAAAAAGCCATAGTATAACTTGTGGGGAAAAAAAATTGACTTAAAAAGTCATAAAAAGTCATAGTATAGTATGTCAAACAAAAACGTCATAGTATATAAAGGTTGAAAAAAAGTAATTGTATAGTATATCGATAAAGTTTAAGAAAAGTCTTGTGGCTCAGAGGTAGAGTTGTTGCCTCATAAACGCAAGGTTGGCTCCAATGTAAAAAAGAAAGTCACAGGATAGTATGTCGAACAAAGTTTACAAAAAGGTATAGTATTTCAAAAGAGTCATAGTATGTCAAAAAAGTCATAGTATAGTATGTCGAAAAGTTTAAAACAAGTCATAGTATAGTATGTCAAAGAAAAATCATGTATGAGTTATGGCTAAAAAAGTCATACTATAGTGTCAAAAGTCATAAAAAGTCATAGTATAGTATGTCGAAAAAAGTCATAGTATAGTATGTCGCAAAAAATGTCATAAAAATTCATAGTATAGTATGTCGAAAAAAGTAACAAAAAGTCATAGTATAGTATGTCGAAAAAAGTCATGAAAAGTCAAAAGATAGTATGTCGGAAAAAGTCATAGTATGTCAAAAAAGTTTAAAATAAGTCATAGTATAGTATGTCCAAAAATAAATCATAGTAGCCTATAGTATGATGTAAAAGTAATAAAAAGTCATACTATAGTATGTAAAAAAATGTCATAGTAGAGTATGTCGAAAAGATTTTAAAAAGTCTTGTGGCTCAGACACAGAGTTGTTGCCTCATAAACACATGGTTGCCGGATTAAACCCAGGCTCCTCCAATGTTAAAAAAACCCTATAGTATGTCAAAAAGAAAAAAAAAGAAAGCCATAGTATGTCAAAAGTAAAAAAAAAAGAAAGTCATAGTATATCAAAAAAGTGTTAAAGTCATAGTATGTCTAAAAAGTTTTAAAGTCATAGCATAGTATGTCAAAAAAAGTAATAAAAAGTCGTATGTCGAAAAAGTAAGAAAGAAGTCAAAGTATAGTATGTTGCAAAAAAGTAATTGTATGTCTAAAAAGTTTTAAAATAGTCATAGTGTAGTATGACTCAGACGCAGAGTTGTTTTTAAACCCCGGATTAAACCCAGGCTCCTCCAACGTCAAAAAGAAGTCACAGGATAGTATGTTCGAAAAAGGTATAGAAAAGTTTGAAAAGAGTCATAATATAGTATGTCGAAAAAGTCCTATTATTTCAAAAAAGTCATAGTATAATATGTTGAAAAAAGTAAAAAATAAAGTCATAGTATGTCGACAAATAAAAATGTCACAGTATAGTATGTTGAAAGAAAATCATAGTATAGTATAATGAAAAGTTTAGTATAAGTCATGTCGAAAAAAGTCATAAAAAAAGTCATAATATAGTATGTAAAAAAATGTCATAGTAGAGTATGTCAAAAAAGCTCTGAAAAATCTTGTGGCTCAGAGGTAGAGTTGTTACTTCCTGAACACAAGGTTGGCAGATCAATCCCAGGCTCCTCCTATGTCAAAAAAAGCCATAGTATGTTGAAAGCGTTTTGAAGTCATAGCATAGTATGTCAAAAAAAGCCATAGTATGTTGAAAGCGTTTCAAAGTTATAGCATAGTATGTCAAAAAAAGTGAAAGTATAGTATGTTGAAAAAAAGACATTGTATGTCTAAAAAGTCTTGAAATAGTCATAGTATAGTACGGCTCAGACATTGTTGCCTCATAAACACAAGGCTGGCGGATCAAACCCAGACTCCTCCAATGTCAAAAAAAAAGTCATCGTATAGTATGTCGAAAAAAGTAATAAAAAAAAAAAGAAGCGGTATAGAAAAGTTTTAAAAGAGTCATAGTATAGTATGTTGAAAAAGTCCTAGTATTTTGAAAAAGTTGAAAAAAAGTCATAAAAAGTCAAAAGATAGTATGTCGACAAAAAAAACATCATAGTATAGTATGTCGAAGAAAACTCATAGTATGATGAAAAAGTTTAGCATGAGTTATGACGAAAAAAGTCATAAAAAAGTCATACTATAGTATATCAAAAAAATCCATAGTACAGTATGTCAAAAAAGTCATAGTATAGTATGTCGAAAAAAAATCATAGTATAGTATGTCGAAAAAAGTCATAAGAAGTAATAGTTTAGTATGTCGAAAAAAGTGATAAAAAGTCAAAAGATAGCATGTCGGAAAAAGTCATAGTATAGTATGTCGAAAAAGTCCTAGTATTTTGAAAAAGTTGAAAAAAGTCATAAAAAGTCAAAAGAAAAAAAAAACATAGTATGTCGAAGGAAAATCATAGTATAGTATAATGAAAAAGTTTAATATAAGTCATATCGAAAAAAGTCATACTATAGTATGTAAAAAAAATGTCTTAGTAGAGTATCTCGATAAAGTTGCAAAACATCTTGAGGCTCAGAGGTAGAGTTGTTGCCTCATAAACACAAGATTGGCAGGTCAATCCCAGGCTCCTCCTATGTTGAAAAAAAGCCATAGTATGTCAAAAGTTAAAAAAAGTCAGAGTATGTCAAATAAGTGTTAGTCATAGTATGTCAAAAAAGTTTTAAAGTATAGTATGTTGAAAAAAAGTCATCGTATGTCGAAAAAGTTTTAAAATAGTCATAGCGTAGCATGGCTCAGATGTAGAGTTGAAAAAAGTGATTAAAAAAGTTGTATATATTGTATGCAGAAAGCATTTGCGAACATATTAATATATAATTTGTGTGGATAAAGTAAAAAAAAAAAAAAAGTGGACATGTCAGCGATTTGAAAAACTGGCACTCTGTGCTTGTGTCCATTAATGTCGATGTTTAAGAAGGGCTGTCAATGAAGGAATGCTTGTGGCTCTTGTCATAAGTCATAAGTCTTAAATGAGCACATTAGCTGAAAGTATATCTACGTTTTGACGTATAAATCGAGAATGAGAAGTATGAATTGTGGCCGTGAGAGAAAGTTAAAGATAAAGTTATAAGACAAAGTTCTCTCTCTGTAGCTGTGATATCATCCACAAAGAGCAGCGCTTAAAAACACAGAAAAACCCTAATGAAGCACTAAACTTAAACAGTGATAACACAAAAAATGTGAAAGATATCAAAAGGTGAATCATTTTTTAATAGCTCTGACGTCTGTAGGTAAAAGTATGTGGAAGGAGTAGCATTTAGAAGTGGAAGAAGCCGGAAGAGGATTTAAAGATTGCTCCATCAACTTTTAATGTAAAAAAAAGCTTAATATTTAAAAAAAACTGCAAATGGTGGAGATAAGTTGAATACAAGCACAACTGTCCTTAACGAGCTGAACATTTTGATATGTGAATGTTTTTTGTAGCTAAAAGTATGTAGAAGTAGTAGACGACTGAATCAGCATTCACACAAATAGTAGATGTAAAGTAATAACATTTCTCACACACAAAATCCTCTCCCAAATAATAATTAAAAACCATCATTATCCTGCAGTACAAGTAAACATCCAAACTTTGAGTCCATGGCCTTGAAGAGGTCTGCAGCTGTCTTTATTTTAAATGATCTTGGCTGTTATGTTGCAAACCCAAGAGTCCAATTTTCACCAATCCAAGGCGTTCAGAAGCTTCTTTTTTTAAATTACGACTCAAGACTTGCCAAACACTTGTCCAGCAGATGAGGCCTCGGAGGCACCTGTCATCACGTTAAAACTATTTCAGTCTGCCAAAAAGCATCAACAGAAAAGGATTTCTGTGTCTTGGGAGCAGAGTGACCCTGCAGCCAAGAACATGAATTGTATTCTTTTTACTCTTGCTGTGCCTCGAAGCCTGGAATAATGCCAAGGTGGTGCCCTTTTTGTCTTGTCAACTATTTTCCAATGCAGAAGTCTTTGAAGATGATATCCAGGATCTCCTCTGCCCCGACACGTCCAGTGATCCGGCCCAGGCTGGTGAGAGCCAACCGGACACCTTCGGCTGCCAGAGCGAGGTCAATGTCGCGGTACCGCTGGTACTGAGCCAGGGCCGCAAAACACTGCTGCAGGTGGGCCCTGTGGCGGGCCTGGGTCAGGGTGGGGGCACCTGACAGAGGGTCACCACACCTAGAAAGGAAGTTAGATAGCAAAATAAACCAGACACTCATTATTTTGTACTTTAAAAAGGATGAAAACCATTCGCAGCACAAACATTCTGCATTTTCCTTTCATTTTTTCTTTTGAATCTAAAGAGTAGGATTTGACATCTTGTGGTAGTATTAAAAAAGACACTGCGGCAGACAGCAAAGCACGCTGTAACTGAATCAGTTTAATTGATCTACTTCACAAAACTGAAGACATGTCTTTGGTATAAATCAGTTAAAACTGAAAACAATGAGCCTTAAAAACATACAAACAGTACAAAAACATCTGGGAGGTAGTTACTGCATCCACATAAAAAATAGAATGATTTGGATATAATGTTTATGTCAGGTTTTATAGTTTTAGTGTCACAAAGGTCATTGCAGTAGTGGACTTACAGAGAGCTCTTATTCACAATTGGACAAAGGAAATTTAGGTGACACAAAGATACTTTTGGAAGCCTGGTATAATCAATGACAGGTGCATGTGCATTTATCCATGCCGACATATATTTGTTTGTATAAATGCATCACAGAAAAAATTAATCTTTCTGACACATTTAAATGAGACATGCAGTCTTTGCTCTGGCACAACACAACATAAATTGTAGCAACTCACAGAGTCCTGACACTGCTGTGCAGCACTGTGAGGAAGTCCTGCAGTCCTGCATTAGTGTGGCAAGAGATCAGACAAACAGGAGGGAGTCCAGAGACCCGTCTTAACTCCATGTCCAGCTTCAGCCTCTGCTCCTCAGGCAACATGTCAGTTTTATTCAGCACAAGAAGAAACCTGTCTGCAGGAAATACTGTGGTAAGAAAGGAAGGAAGAACAAATGTTGATCAATCACCAATGACTCAGCTATTACTCCCTCAGGCACAGACATTTCTATTTGATTACTCTTGACGACTGAAATCTCTATTCGCAGCCTGAGCTTTCTGGAATACTACATACATACTTTTACCTAGAGATTTGTAACTTATGTCATAAAAAAGTCATAGAATAGTATATCATAAAAACTCATGAAAAAGTCATAAAAGTCAAAGTATTTATGTCATAAAATAAATTCATTAAAAAAGAAATCACAATCAGTCATAGTATAGTATGTCATAAAAAGGTCATAAAATGTCAAAATATATAGTATTTCATAAAATAAATAAATTAAAAAATGTTTAATGTTTCCTGTTTTTGAAGAATGATCGATTGGTGTGCTATATTTGCTTTATTGTGGCTAAGTGCCTTGAAAATATAGCTGCAAGCCTCACTGACAGTCCAGGTGAAGCAGGAGCAGATGAGGCCTAGATATCATACCTGTCTCAGGCTGCTCCTGGTTGGGCAGGACTTTCCCGAGGTGTTCCCGAAGGAAGGCTGCAGCTTGCTGTGCATCAGAGGTGAGATCAGTACAGTCCACAACCACCAGGGTCAGATCTGCCTGTTCCACTCTGGAAAAAAGAAAGCAGCCTCCACTCTTGACTAGGAATATTTCCTATGATCACAGCAGCATTTGATCAATCTTTTTTTTTTTTAAATCCTAAATTCACACCGTATATCAAATGGCACTAATCTAGAGACAGGAGATTGGTGTACTGCTATATACTGATATAGAGCAGATATTATACTTTATATCTTAAATTCTTATTACTGTTGTTATATTATGACACACCTGCCTAAAAGGCTGCACTATAGACTATGGATAGTTTTCCAAACTCATTCAGCTGTCCGGGGTAAAACAAATATTTCTACCTTCTTGGCCTTCATATCTACATTACAAATGTTTGTCAGTATTTTCAAATTTAAGTTTTAATATGCCCAATACTTTTATATAATAATACTTTGATTCATGGCTAAATAACTGCACTATTATAATACTCAGCGTCTTCCAGCAACTGAAGCAGCTCCAGGTTGTATACTGCTGACACCTCAGAGCAGAGGCTTGCCTCTCTGATGTTTTATTTCAGAAAACAATACGGTATGCCCCACTAATACTGTAAATATATTTATTTTTTATTAATTCATCTTAATGTTATTTACTTTAAACACTCCTGTGCTTTGGTCCTACTGTGCAGTTAGCAGCACCAGCGGATGCTTGTACTTAGCACGTCCTTCCTGTAGTGACCCAGGTCATGAGCCTCTGACTTGCTCCCTGCACAGAAAGTTCCCCGGTAGAACACAAACTGCTCACCCTTCCTATAGAGCCACCCGGTCGCCCAAATAACTTAAACAAACAGCAAAGGAATTATAGAATATGTGTTCTGTAAATCTTCATCAGGATTTTTATCATTTTCAGTGATATTTTTCCATCAGATTTTCCTGCGGCATGAGTCACCAAGCGATCTACAGTATTCTATCAGAGGGAAAAGGTGCGGCAAGTCCCCTTAAATGTCTACCAAATTTAATTGATATTGGTCATGTTGTGATGTAACAGCTAACTGATGTGTCAGATGCTTTAGCCACTGCCAAGAACAAAACTACTTAGGGAAACAATTGACATGTGTCTTTTTTGACATGAAAACAATTTATACTAAATATTTAAATAAGTCCTTAAATTCTGTAGATTGAAGTCTTTCAGTCAACTGTCAGGTGTGTCAGCAACACACTGACGAAGTTAAACACTAAAATGTATATAAAGCATGGCTCTTTTTTTAACTTGGTACAAACACTGGAAACTTTTCTTTCACATATAAATCAGTTAATAATCAATGTGAAGGTGTGTTGTTAGGCCCACCCAAAATCATGTGATAAAACATGTCTGTGTCTGTGAATAAAAGCTGATTTAATATTGTGTGTATGTGCCAGTGTGTCCATTCGTCTGGTTGTCTGTTTGCCTGTTTGTATATGATAAAGCAGTGATGACGAGTGCTACGAGTACTGCCATTCTTCCCTGGTATAAACAGTGGAAGCAGCTGTCAGTGAATTGCCATACATGTCCATTCTCTGCACCACACATGAAGAACCTTCTAATGATAAATACTCTACAAAAAGGAAAGGAGGTTCTTCATTACGCAACCTCCTGAGAGTGTTTGTCCATGTATTTATAACTATGGCTCAGCAATAATATAAACTCTGGAGGCAAAATAGACATTACAAAAAATATAGCATGATGTACGGGGGAAAGAAATGACTGATTTCTTCCTTTGTTTTCAAGGACATATTCCATTGGTCCCCTGGCTAATTTGTTTTGTGTAATATTATACACACGTGAACATGTACTCTACATGTGTTACTATCCTGTAGCATTCCAAATACCAGTGTTAATTTTTTTTGGGAATATTTAAAATAAAGGGCTTCCGCCCCCTACCTTTCCCGAGCACGGCGGACCCCCTCTCTCTCCACCAGGTCTGGGCTCTCCCTGAGGCCGGCTGTGTCACTCAACAGGACAGGGAATCCACCGATGTCCAGTGCCGTCTCTACTACGTCCCTGGTGGTGCCAGCAATGGGAGACACAATGGCTGCAGGTCTTTGGCCTGGAAATAAAAGGTTAAAGGATGAAGTTGGGAGTATTGTATATTTTTCTTATGTCAACAAATCCCATGAAAAGACCAACACTAACAATGTGTTAGCCTGGCTCTTAAAAAACGAAAAAAAGACTTCCTTATTCTGTCTGTGTCAGCTCCAAGTCCATCCGTTTGTACTAAACAGCTTGGCACTGTAGCTTTTTGCAAACATTACTAAAACAGGAGTACATAGTGTAATGGTTGGAGACTATTTTCTACCACTCTAGTGAATATATCAGGCTTTGGCTACACAGACAATACTTGTTAGTACAATCAATCATTTGCTACATCAGTTGTCTATTTATCATCCTCATTTAAAAAACGTTATACCTACTAAGGTTCTGCACTATGCAAGCACAACAAAGATACTTTGTTATCCTTTATTCAAGAACTTGGCTGACAACCCCCATGTATCCAACATCAAATAATGCTGCCAGCTCATCAATACTTATCTGTGTTGACTGGGTGTGAGCCCAGCCCACAGGGAAGACTAATCGGAAGAAGAAAATGATAACAAGACTTTATTTGAAGTTTGATAAATATGTCTATTATTCTGTTAGGAAGCTATGAGGAGAACCTGCCAAGTCCCCTCTCTGGAAAGTTTATAGAGAGTGATCCTAAATGATTTAAGGATACAACATACTAAACAAACACAACCTTAGGCCATAAACAAGGGGTTCATTAGGCCAGTGGTTCTCAAACTTTTTTCAATAATGTACCCCCTGTGAAATATTGTCTGTGCCAAGTACCCCCTGACCAGCACAAAGCATTTTTTTTGGAAAAAAAAAGCCTGCATAAAGAGGTACATTACAGCGTTGCACCACCCCCAACAACTTTGTAACTGAAAAACATTTAAATGCTACTTCAAATGTTTAAAATCCATTACTAAATTAATTTACTTATACTATACTTATAGTATAATTTTTCAGGGAAATATGCATGACTGATATTTTTTAATTAAAAATCTCACGTACCCCCTGCAGTGCTCCAAAGTACCCCTAGGGGTACGCATACCCCCATTTGAGAAACTGCATTAGGCTGACACCAAACATGGATAAACAACTGAAGAACTGATTTAGAATGAGAAAATTGAAGCGCATCAATTTTCGTTAATTGAGTGTTTACTTCTATGTTTATATGCATATTTCTTCAAATGTGCAGCCCTTTGCTGCGTGTCATCTCCCACCTTTCCTGTCTATCCACTGTCACTCTGAAATAAAAGGGGGAAAAAAAGCCCCCAAAAATTGATCTTAAAAAAAGCTCCAGGACTGATACTAATGGACCTTGTAGAGATATTGTTTTGTCAACAACTTTTGCTACGTTCTTTGAATCATTTGCTAGATTCTGGAAAAAGAAGAATGGCTTCTGATGAAATACCAACTATTAAATGATTTTCAGTATTTGAAACTGAACCCAGGTTGTTGGAGTTGAGGGTCACTTTATATAATGCCAACCCAACTAACTACTGCTCATACTGTCATACTGCTTGATTTCAAAATCAGACTGCACAAAATCCTGTCAGTCCATGCTGCTTATAGTGTGACAGATGTTGCCTTCTTTTCCTCCCAAACCATGGCTGACAGCGGTATGATTCAACAGTAAGGTATTTAGAAGATAGTAAGTCATATTTAATATTATTCCCTTTACGGTGTGTGTGTGTGTGTGTGTGTGTGTGTGTGTCGGTTTTCTTGGTTCTCTTACAGAGTGTGTTAAGGAGGCTACTTTTCCCTGCATTGGTGGCTCCTGCAATGACCACCTGGACTCCACTGCGTAGCCGCTCGCCCCTCCTCTCATCCTTTAGGTGGCGCTCCATCTCCGCTTGCAGATCACACACCGATCTGTCCACTGTGGGGATTGAGAGGGAGATAAAGAGAGAGGAGGGAACAGCACATGACGAAGGTTTCATATTTAACTTCACTTTCGTGGCCTTGTGAAGGGAATTTCTGTCCTTTGAAGCAAGAAAGCCTGTCCGGTGTCTGACACCGTTCGTCTGGATGAAAAACTGGTCGTGGACCTGTCTCTTTCCGCATGTGACTAAAAAGCGGAAAAATGCTTTTGACAATACAATGCATCAACAATACCAATTTTTTTTTTAAAGGGGAAGACATTTAATCTTGAGAATCTTGATTGACTCAAGGACATTAATTCATCCAACTTGGGATGACTTGAGAGAAAACATATTGCTGCATGTCTTTAGGTGGCAATGGTAAGTATTTATGCTAGGGTGTCAATTTTGGGAAATTAGTCTATTATTATTTGCCACTCTGAGGCGTGAGCCCACATTCCGTGTCACCAAAACAAACAATTGTTCCCAGGCTTTAATCCAGCCAGACTCATCTCTACTCAGAGAGAAACAGAGCTCCTGAAAGCCCAAGGGATGACTATTATTTGTTTTTTCAGTAAAAAGGACAAAGTGTACACATACCTTGGTTTAAGACCCCATCTTCAATGAGCTCATCCTCACTGAAGTCTATGAAGGCCTCAACATGAGCCAGACACTGTACGACACACAAAGCCGAGAGGAGAGATGGAAGAGGCTGAATTAGTGTGTGAAATTAACACCTTGGACCCCCTGAACAAATAAGTAAAAAGGGAAATACTACTGACTGCACTCTCACTTTTATTTTTTCCTCATGGCATATAGGATGTTGTGTGGTGTTGTACTAAAGCCACTTTGAGTGCTAAAGCTAACCATTATTTTCATTGTTGATTAATCTGTTGATTATTTTTTTGGTTAATTGCTTAATTATTTAAAATGTCATAAAATAGTGAAAAATCATAATTTCCCAGAGCCCAAGGTGACAACAGTCCAAAATGTAACAGTGTTCACCAATACATTTATACAGCGTATGTATTCAAACATTAGACACTGACAGTTTAAATTCAAATGGCTTCCTCTGGTGTTTTTTCAGGACTAATCTCAAATCAGGTGCAGTAAATTCAAGTCATGTTGATACTTTACATGATTGCCACTTTTTTGTTTTTAATTAATTTGAAACTGCATAGAATACAGGGAGGGGGGGGCATCAGTATCTTGATTGACATGAAGAGCATAAACACAATAGTAGTAAGGCTGCATAAAAACAGGAAGCATCAGATTCCCATACGCTAAATCATTCACAAAAGTGGGAAACCAATGGTTAAAAAAAACTGCACTGTGTCGGTAGAAAATGAGGGTTTGACCCCTCGCATCATACAGATGGTATACGTCTGATTAAGAGGATTCCCAGAAATCTAATTCCAAAATAAAGGCACGTTCGAAATTGCTTCTTGGAACTGTCCTGAGAAAGCTGCCGACAAGCATCTTAACAGAGTTCCTCCAGGGAGATCACCTCGACCGGTTGGTCAGATATGGTGCCAAAGTGTTAAAAGATCATTGGTCTATATATTCTTCAAAACAGTTCACTGTGGAGGAGCATGTGGCCTGCATCCATTCAGCTGAGTTTATCGGCGGTCAGTGACCTGCTGCTCTGAATCACCTACAAGATGTAAAAGGAAAACTCATGCCACCATCGGAAGCCTTATTAGTGAACGTAAAACTACAACCAGTACTACAAGTCAGGTGTCTCTACCAAACAACTTATATGTAGAAAGGTAACACAAAATACAGACAGGGTTTTGGATGACTTCAAATCAAAAAAAACTTTGCTATTTTTGCTATTAACCCTCTCCCCCAGAAAAGTTCAAGTTCAACTGCATGAAGTTTCTAAACCTTTTGTAAGTGTTTGCATGTGGTGTATAGATGTGTAGAGGTAGAAATCACAAAATCACTTAACTGACTGAGGTTCGTACTCACTGATGATGTTGTTTACTAACCTAAGTGTGTGCATCACAGTTCAAACACACTTCAGTACGGGCCATCCTGATCCAATTTTTGAGCGGCATACCACAAAAACGGGACCTTTATTGCACATCATACCTCTCTCTCTACGCTCGTTCAGTTTAGTACAAAACTATCCTTTATAGCAGGGATATTCAACAGGGGGTCCAGGGCCCCTAGGGGGTCCTCAGAGTCAATACAGGTGGGCCTTCAAATTATTGTTCATTTTTTCAAGTTTTTTCATAAATTAAAAAGTCGTAACATGAATCTAACATATTATATAAATCCCCACTGATGATAGGCATACTGGCCTATAGTAAGGTAGCCACTAAGGCCATCCACAGACACAGTGAATCCTAAGGATTCACTGTGTCACATGTATGTTTTAACATTAAAACATGATTTATGAAATCATGCCAACAATTATTAGGCTATTTTAATAGCTTAGTATTCTATGTACAAAAAGTTGTGTGTAAAGGCTTTAGGCTTCCCTACATGTTATTGTAGGCCCAGTTTAATATGCAACTCAATGTACACAATATTCTGTATGTAGTAGGGGGTCCCTGATGCGTCTCTCTTTAAGTTGAAGGGTCCTTGGCTTTAAAAAACATTAAAGAGACCTGCTTTAAAGCACAGCAGCACATAAGGGAAATAGCTCAGTAGCCACTTATTTAGTTTAATAACTGGCTTATCAGATTATCGTTATTTCTCTGGCTGTCACCATCTTTTAATATTCTTTTAACTAGGAAGTAACATACTGTGTATCAACAGTTGCGCTGACAACATTCCTCTGTCACCAGTGAGGAGATCCATTACTAAAAGCTACTGATGCGTTCAATGACCAAAGGGATTCAGAATCGCTAGTTCAGTTCAAAGACTTTTGTTGTACTGTAAAGATTAATTCGTACTGAACACCTCTAAACATGTGTCCTGGTGTGATCATTAGAGCAACACCGGGCGGCCTCTAGCTCACCCAGTAAGCGTGTTCGCCCCATGTAGGCTGAGTCCTGCAGCGGTGCGGGTTTGAATCCGACCTGCTACTCTTTGCTGCATGTCATCCCCCCATCTCTCTGCCCCCTTTCAAGTCTATCCACTGTCACTCTATAATAAAGGGAAAAAAGCCCCCAAAAATAATTTAAAAAAATTCAAGCAACACTATGTAACTTTTCCCGCTTCGGTCCCCCTACAGGTTGTCTCATTGGAACTACAGCTCGTGCTAAAAGTGAAAAAAAAGTGTTGCTTTAAATATGACAAGCTGTATGGAGCATTCAACATCAGCAAGGTCACTAACCCTCAATGTGAATTTTACAGTTGGTATAATGTTCTTTTTATGAAATGCAGTGTTCCTTCTACGCCAGATATACTTGGACACACACCTTCCAAAGAGTTCCACTTTTGTCTCATCGGTCCACAGAATGTTGTCCCAAAAGTCTTGGGGATCATCAAGATGTGTTCTGGAGAAATTGAGACAAGCTTTGATGTTCTTTTGCTCAGCAGTGGTTTTTCCTTGGAACTCTGCCATGCAGGCCATTTTTGCCCAGTCTTTTCCTGATGGTGGAGGCATGAACGCTGACCTTAACTGAGGCAAGTGAGGCCTGCAGTTCTTTTGGACGTTGTTGTGGGGTCTTTTGTGACCTCTTGATGAGTCGTCGCTGCGCTCTTGGGGTAATTTTGGGCGGTCGGCCACTCCTGGGAAGGTTCACCACTGTTCCATGTCTTCGCCATTTGTGGATAATGGCTCTCACTGTGGTTCGCTGATTCCCAAAGCTTTGGAAATGGCTTTATAACCCTTCCAGACTGATAGATCTCAATTACTTTCTTTCTCAATTGTTCCTGAATTTCTTTGGGTCTCGGCATGATGTGTAGCTTTTAAGGATCTTCTGGTGGACCTTACTGTGTCAAGCAGCTCCTATTTAAGTGATGCCTTGATTGTGAACAGGTGTGGCAATAATCAGGCCTGGGTGTGGCTAGAGAAATTGAACTCAGGTGTGGACAACCACAGTTATAGTATGTTTTAACAAGGGGGGCAATCACTTTTTCACACAGGGCCATGATGGTTTGGATTTTTTTTTCTCCTTTAATAATAAACACCTTCATTTACAAATTGCATTTTTGTGTTTACTTGTGTTGTCCTTGACTTTTTGTTTAAATTGGTTTGATGTTCGAAACACTTAAGTGTGACAAACATGCAAAGGAACAGGAAATGAGGAAGGGGGCAAACACTTTTTCACACCACTGTATATGTAGAAAGGTAACACAAAATACAGACAGGGTTTTGGATGACTTCAAATCAAAAAAAACTTTGCTATTTTTGCTATTAACCCTCTCCCCCAGAAAAGTTCAAGTTCAACTGCATGAAGTTTCTAAACCTTTTGTAAGTGTTTGCATGTGGTGTATAGATGTGTAGAGGTAGAAATCACAAAATCACTTAACTGACTGAGGTTCGTACTCACTGATGATGTTGTTTACTAACCTAAGTGTGTGCATCACAGTTCAAACACACTTCAGTACGGGCCATCCTGATCCAATTTTTGAGCGGCATACCACAAAAACGGGACCTTTATTGCACATCATACCTCTCTCTCTACGCTCGTTCAGTTTAGTACAAAACTATCCTTTATAGCAGGGATATTCAACAGGGGGTCCAGGGTCCCTAGGGGGTCCTCAGAGTCAATACAGGTGGGCCTTCAAATTATTGTTCATTTTTTCAAGTTTTTTCATAAATTAAAAAGTCGTAACATGAATCTAACATATTATATAAATCCCCACTGATGATAGGCATACTGGCCTATAGTAAGGTAGCCACTAAGGCCATCCACAGACACAGGGAATCCTAAGGATTCACTGTGTCACATGTATGTTTTAACATTAAAACATGATTTATGAAATCATGCCAACAATTATTAGGCTATTTTAATAGCTTAGTATTCTATGTACAAAAAAGTTGTGTGTAAAGGCTTTAGGCTTCCCTACATGTTATTGTAGGCCCAGTTTAATATGCAACTCAATGTACACAATATTCTGTATGTAGTAGGGGGTCCCTGATGCGTCTCTCTTTAAGTTGAAGGGTCCTTGGCTTAAAAAACATTAAAGAGACCTGCTTTAAAGCACAGCAGCACATAAGGGAAATAGCTCAGTAGCCACTTATTTAGTTTAATAACTGGCTTATCAGATTATCGTTATTTCTCTGGCTGTCACCATCTTTTAATATTCTTTTAACTAGGAAGTAACATACTGTGTATCAACAGTTGCGCTGACAACATTCCTCTGTCACCAGTGAGGAGATCCATTACTAAAAGCTACTGATGCGTTCAATGACCAAAGGGATTCAGAATCGCTAGTTCAGTTCAAAGACTTTTGTTGTACTGTAAAGATTAATTCGTACTGAACACCTCTAAACATGTGTCCTGGTGTGATCATTAGAGCAACACCGGGCGGCCTCTAGCTCACCCAGTAAGCGTGTTCGCCCCATGTAGGCTGAGTCCTGCAGCGGTGCGGGTTTGAATCCGTCCTGCTACTCTTTGCTGCATGTCATCCCCCATCTCTCTCCCCCTTTCATGTCTATCCACTGTCACTCTATAATAAAGGGAAAAAAGCCCCCAAAAATAATTTAAAAAAATTCAAGCAACACTATGTAACTTTTCCCGCTTCGGTCCCCCTACAGGTTGTCTCATTGGAACTACAGCTCGTGCTAAAAGTGAAAAAAAGTGTTGCTTTAAATATGACAAGCTGTATGGAGCATTCAACATCAGCAAGGTCACTAACCCTCAATGTGAATTTTACAGTTGCACTCATTCTTTCTTTCACTCTAATTTATCTTGACTTCAAGACTGACTCAACTTTCTGACCCTTATATATACATACATTTCTTATCTATGCAGTACAGGAAACGGCATAGATAGGAAAAACAATACTGCTGTACATAATATATCAATGTCTTTATTGTGTGCCTGTCCTAAGACATACAGCAGCTGTGCTTGGTTTAATTCATCTTTAATCCATCCAAAACAATACAAAACTAGATGCTCTGAGATGGAAAAAAACATGACATGGGTGTCACTTGAGTGAAGATGGAACAACAGCACATTACAATAAAGTAGGTGCTTTTCCACAGGAAAGTCAAAATTAACAGCTCATCGAGTTCTCTGAACTGACTCAGTGATGGTGCAGGATTACGCATTTTTATTCACAAAGCTTTTCTAAATAGAGAGGAAATGTGTAAACCTGCAAAAATAGGCGTCAATAATTTAGCAATGTGTTAACTGTTGTCTTAACTCCATAGGGGTTCCCCTCCTTAAAGTAAATTTAATTCCAATCTATTCAATTTAATTTGCATTGTTCTCTGTTTTCACCCCCCGCCCCCCCAACCCTGTTAACAATGGAAAGTAAACATACACATGTACAATACAGATTAGTATTTTGATTCTCAGTATTATACTACACGTGCTACAGCAACATGAAAACAGGAAGCCTCAGATTCCCATAAGTTAATCCATCAACAATGTGTTGGAAAAGCAGCTGTGGTAATACAAAAAAAGAAAAGAAAGCATTGTTTGGGTGTGAAACTACTGAGGCCTGACCTACAGCACAGTACAGACGGGTTCTTTCCAAAACACTGTTTTCAGAGAAATGTCAGACACGACCATGGACAAAGTTTCTACAAGGAGAACTCCAGGAGGCTTGTTTCTGCTGTCAAGCTAACTCAGAATTAGACAGGACAACAGAATTTCAAAAGGCCCTCTGTTCACCTGTCACTTTTAAAACTGGGTCTGGTTTGATCAAGTCTTGTTGAAGACCACCAGCAAATCAAGTCTGATTTCAGGTCGAGACCAACAGCACAGTGTCTGAGAAACAGACATGTACAATCTTCCAACATCCAAACTGATCTTTGTGTAGAGACTGGAGGATCATTACACACACAGCTTTCTGCAGTACAGAATAATCCAGTTCATTGTTTATAGAGTGGAGAAAAAGTACTCCGAACATCAATACAACTTTATTTTTGTATTATATATAGTAGGCAGGGAAAAGTCAACTTCACACCTTGTAGCATCGGAGACTAAGATTAATTCAAAATGTAAAAACAATAAAGTGTTCAAGACTGACTTGAGACCAGACTACACCTTCAGTTCCTGCCATACATACAGTACACCACCTACACCTTATAAGCCCAGGGCTCCGGTCCTGATGGAAAAACCTGTTTGTACTGTACATCGCCCTTCCTGTGACGGATGTTGGAAACTGCTGTCTACACCACCAGTATCTATACCGACCTACCCGTTTGAGTTTGTAGGTCCAGTCCTGATAGAGGCGTCCCAGCTCTCCTGACATCTGCCTGAGAGCCTGTCTCCTCTGAGCCTCTGTCTCAGCATGGATCAGATCTCCGAGGCCCTCCACCTGAAAAGAGCATTATCATTTTATCTATTTCTTGCACTTATGTTTTCATAGTTTTAACTAACTAACTGTATGACTCAAGCACTCCCCCCCCCCCAAATTATGTGAACAGATTACATGATTTATAAGCATGTGGTGCTGTGTGTAAGATGTACAGTATACTGCCACAGTTCCCTGCTACTGTTAAGACAGCATTAAAGTTCTTCTTGCTGCAGCTATAACGTCCAAGATAAATTGTTCTCAGTTCTCATTGCTCTCATCTTATCTTATTATAACATTGATTACTAGGATAAGACATGTTTTACCAAAGGAAGGATTTTTGTTCCCTTAATGGGACTTTGAGGCATTTTGATCATTTCCTCAATGAATTTTATTGAATTGTAAAAACACATTTGTATTGCCTACTGATGAATAAATACTCAGTTTAATGTATACTGCTGAAATTCAATCTGAATCATTATATACTGTCAACAGAAAATCCATACCGGTGCCCTCTTTCAATGCCTAAGGCTGCTTTTTAAAGAAAATTACCATCTACAGAAGCCCAGTAGCTCTATTTGACAGCCCAATAAAATAATTGTTCAAAGGGCAAAATATGTAAAAGAGAACATTTTCACTGTTGACATTTCATGAACTTGAAATCCCTGTTCATTTCTGACCCTATTTATTCCACATTTACTCTGCAAAATTGCTCTGAAAGGCCCTTGGTGTGCAAATCTGCATGGATCTGTCTCAATGGGTTTTTACAAGCTCTTCTCAACCTACCTCTGTTAAACCCAGCTTCCCTGCTTGAAAGGCCCTCCGTGTGAACTCTCCAGCTTCAGCAGGCCTCATGCCAGGCACGCTTCCTGAGAAAAACACACACAGCATACAAACATGATTAAATGTATGAGGCACGAGGTGGGCATGCATCATGCACACAGCATACAAACAGAGGCAGATCAAACGCAGGGTCAATGTGTCACTCAGGGTTCACTTGGAATGAAAACAGGCACACCTGTGCGGGTTAAAGAGGTTACGTTTCCTTTGTTTTCAAACCATTTTTCAAATCTCATCAGGAGGAGACAACAGTGAACACAAATCATTTAGCAAATGGAGGTCATGATCCATTAACTGGAACAAAATATTCTGCTTTAAAGTTTACTGGCTGGTTATCATCTTACCAACATAGTCACTATCTTTTATTTAGTTTAAAAAAAAAAAAAAAAAAAGAATTATTCAGCAACATCATGTCCAACACTCTAATGCTTTACTAATTAATGATAATCTTACATTAACTGAAGATAATTAACTTCATTATCTTTTTACCTTATACAATACTGCCCCCTAGAAGGCCAGTGGGAGAACTGCAGCAAAATATTACTTTTTAGTCACAGAGGGATTGCCACACGTGTCAAGGCGTATATTATAAGTATCTTAGAAATAGGAATGCATGCATCACTTTTCCCTTTTAAGTCACAGTGATGGGCAGTCATATGATTCGACCAGTTACTGTGTTTAAAATTCAGGCTTACAGCTTGGGAAGTCAAGGCTGTAACACATATAAACATCCTTCAAAGTGACGGTGCATCCCATGACACTGTATGTATGTGTTATACTGCGTATATGAAGTTGTTTAATATATTATATCATATGCACAATGACATCTGTATGTTACCTAGAGCCTGTAACACAGCAGTAATGACAGCAGGGCCGCCGTGGATGTGGAATTCCACACTGTCCTCTCCTGTGAAACTGTGAGGAGCTGAAGACATGAACACAAATGAGACAACATCTCTAGCTGAATATACTTTAGGCATTCAAATACACAGAAGGAGCTAAATGTTTAGGAATACCTTCATTAAACTTGGGCTACAAGTGGATGACACTCATAGAACTTCAGATAATCACAAGACTCAATACTGTGATGAGATAAAACAGATTAGCTCTAGCTTGTAGGTTAGTGACTCCACATGGCAGCGAGAGAGAGAGGTTTAAAACATTTTGAACATGAGAGATGGGACTTGACATAAATATTTAGCAACCAAGCTGGTTTGTCAACATAAGATCCAACAAGCCAGGCATGTTTTAGCCCATTTACTACTACTTAAGCACTGGTTTATATTACTGTTACATTCAGAGTGGTAAATAATTCAACTTGCAGACACTGCAAACTCCCTTGAGACAGGTAATGTTTGACATTCATGTTTTCCCTTAACAAATAAATACCTGATGCAAAATGTATTTTGTGTAAACAAATACTACATCAACATTACAAATCACAGAAATGTGAAGAAGAAATAAAATGTGTGTGTGGTCCAAGGGAACAGACCTGGGAACCAGAAGACAAGTCCGCGGTCCAGCACTTCCTTGGATTGGGGGTCTGTGATGCTGCGTAACAAGGCGGTGCGTGGAGGAGGCAGTTTGCGTGTGAGCCCGGTCATACACCTCAGAGCTGTAGCTGAGGCTGGACCACTGGCTCGTACCACAGCCACCCCACACCTGCCATGGCCTGATGATAATGCAAAGATGGTCTCAGCATCAGCTATTCCAACTGGGACTCCATTAAAGGTGGACAGGAATCTGCAAGGTGGAGTTCCTCTGCTGGAAATAGGTAAATGGTAACAGACACTGTAACTTCATATTTAGTCTAATGTGTTGTTTTTTGTCTACATGAACATACTGTGTAGATTCTTCAATATAGAGAGACAACCATGTATATTCTGGAGCCCCAAAACTGACAAAAGGTAATAAGATGTTTTCAGACAAGTCAAAAATATAACTGAAAATGTCAATAAATAACAATGTTAAAAAAAATAATCAAAATGGAGTGTAAAACAAAACTTGCTAACTTGCATAGGGGAAATAGGGAAGACATAAATGATAATGAAAAATAT